>NC_080170.1:109505852-109594236 GCF_950295315.1 Erinaceus europaeus
ACATTTAAAACACTTACTTTTTCACTTCTAATAGCATTCCTTTAAGAGAGAAGCTTTCTCAAACTCACTTTGTTGATTCCCACTCGAGAATCTGATTCTTAGTAGGAGCTCAGGAAAAAAATGTTTATTAATTGAATGTACGAACAAGTGAAAAACTACTATGTAACCAACTAAAGCATCTAGATGAAAGAATGTCACATAAAAAGTGTTTAGCAAATGCTGGTGCAATTGAAATAACAGAACGCTCAACAAAATAACTGTAAAACCACCTTAGTGGCCCAGTGAGGAATTAAGGAGCTTGCAATAACCTAGTTACCATTAAAGCATTAGGAGGGTGAGAGAACAAAGATTTTCACAGGAAGAATAAACATGCTACTCAGATTCCATCCTGACTTCCCTGGGCAGCTGACCTCATCAATGCTTCCTAGAACCTCACCTCTCCAAAGCCCTACCCCATTAGGGAAAGACAGAAACAGACCTGGGTGGGGGGTAGGGGAGGTGGTATGGGTTGATCTGCTAACATCCATGTCTAGCAGAGAATAAATTACAGAAGTCAGAACTCCCATTTTCTGCACCCCAAAAAGAATTTGGGTCCATACTCACAGCAGGATAAACAATAGGAAAGTTTCTAGTGGAAGTGATGGAACACAAGACTCTCTGGTGGTGGGAACTGTACGGAATTATACCCTATTATAATTATCTACCATACAATCTTGTAAATCAATACTAAATAACTAATGAAAAATAAAGCATTATAAAAAATAATAAAGGTGGGAGTCGGGTGGTAGCGCAGAGGGTTAAGCGTACATGGCACAAAGCGCAAGGACAGGCATAAGGATCCTGGTTCAAGCCCCCCCCGGCTCCCCACCTGCAGGGGAGTCACTTCACAAGCGGTGAAGCGGGTCTGCAGGTGTCTTTCTCTCCCCCTCCCTGTCTTTCCCTCCTCTCTCCATTTCTCTCTGTCCTGTCGAACAACAACAACAACAATAATAACCCCAACAATAAAACAAGAGCAACAAAAGGGAATACATAAATAAATAAAATACTTAAAAAAGAAGAAAAAATAATAATAAAGGCTACAAATAGATGTAGAAGGATAGGCAAATGAAAGGGAAACAATATCTAGAGATAATGGAAATTTTTATATCATTTATAGGTATGAATAAAATTCAAAAATGGAGAACAGAGAAAAAAAGAGAAAATCCTGAAATAATTAATTCTAAAAACAACTTGTATGTAAAAAAGAAGAAATTAGATGTTTGGAGAATAAGGAAGTTAGTTGATCTTAAAGTAATATTAAACACTATGTTTCTGTAACTGAACTAAGTATTTTCTAATCTGTAAGTAACCCTTAAAAATATTCTTAGAATTCATTACTGTATCTATTTTGCATCACAGTAAACCAAGACTTAGAGAGATTGTAATGCAATTCACATGTCTCATAAGGCAAAGTTCTAAAATTCATATTCAGTTTTTCCATCCACCAACTCAGTTTTCCCAGTATAAAAAACAACAACAAAAGTGGCCTTGAAAAGGCCTGTGGAACTGAATAGCAAAGAGAAATCTAGAAACTGATGTGGGAATAGGGGAGGCACAGAGAGTATAAGGATCTAAACCTATTTTATGTCCTGGAAGGTAGTAAGGGGGGAAGGAACACTGAAGAGGAAAGAAAGTGGTGCAGCATTAAAGATCTCTTTAAGTATCTGAATCTTTCTAAAAATATATGCAATGCTAGAACTATTTGGGTTGAAACCATGGAAAAAGTGGTTTTAGAGCAATACCAAAGAGAACTTTAAACATGAAACTGTCCAGTGGTGACACAAACTGCCTCACAGAGAATTGGAAATGTTCAAGTAGAGGCTAAGTGGCCATCTGTCTAGGAAGCCATGTGTGACATCCTGGCAGTAGGAGGGAGTCTACATTATAAGATGGGTCATTGCATTTCGATGATTCAGTGGTTGGACTTATCTCTGCTGATATAAACAGCAGTTCAGATCTCTGGATGACATTTGAAAATAAAAATCCCTTTGAAAAACAGGCCCCTGAATAATACTCAAAACATGCTTGCAGAACTTACAAAGTGCTATGTTTAAGACACCAAAAAAACATATGTATACTGAAGAGTTAAAGCAGAACTGATACTGGGCACTTTATGATGCTAATAAATGTCTAGGGAAAACGGTAACTAGAAATCTAAGAAAGAAAAACTACTGGAATGGTTTGCAGGCAACTAAGGGGCAGGAAAGCAGTTTTCTGGAAAGAAAAAGAATTCACCAAAGACCTGAGTTTCAGGAAACATTCATAGCCAAAAGTTAAATCCAGACATGCATAGAAAGAGTATCAGAAGAAAACAAAGTTTAAGTCATCATCCTCACACATGGAAAAAGCAGTCAAGGGCTGGAGAGGAAAAAAAATATATTGCAAAATATCCAGTGTACTTGAGAATGAAAGACCAGTACAGTTGAGTGTCTGCAGACCTGCTTTCATAATTTGCCTGATGTGCTCATTTTTATCAACTGCAGCCTCCCAATTCTCTCAAAAACTACTCTAAAAGAGAAGACAGAGATTAAAAAAAAACAAAAAAATATAATGTCTATATCCTTTCTCGGCATTCTTCGTTACTGTCTCAGTCTGGTCGGTTTTGTCTGAATTGTACCGCCCACATGAAATATTGACATAAACATGTAAAGTTAAGAGTTAACTTTACTGGACAATTTCCCTATTAAGGGGAAGAAAAGTGACAGATTTATTATTATTATTATTATTATTATTATTATTATTATTATTATTATGGAGGTTAATGCTTTACAGTGCATTCATCGACATATGTATACAATTCCAGTATGTAACAGACCTTCAAAGTTTTCTTCCTCTCCCTCACATCCCTCTCTCACCAGAGTCTTTTGCTTTGGTGCCACTGGTGCAATACAGCATGTCCAGTCCACATTTCACTTTGTGCGCTCCCTCCCCAGAGGCCTTTGTTTTACTGTAACACATCGTGTCCGACAAAAAGATTCAAACTCACTGATTCTTTTTGTCCCCAAAGCTGGAATTCTAAAGCAGAAAAATAAACAAGCAAGCTTGTACTCCTTCAACTTACCTTAGTCCTGGCAAGGACAAAAAAAAATGTCTGTTGAAAGAAGTAGTGGTGGGTCTCAAGGACCATACCACCCTGCACACCAGCGACCTAGTCTAAAAGAAGTAATGATGGTTCCCACTAGGAAGCAGGAGAGGAGAGAAGTAAAGTGGGAAAATATGCACAAAGTTTTATAAGCAAAAACAAAAAAGGTGTAAATATTCTCAAATTGGGGGCCAGAGTAGCACATAGTACTAAGTGCAAGGACCTGCGCAAGGATCTTGGTGGTTCCAGCCCCAGGCTCTCCACTTGCAGGGGTGTTGCTTCACAAGCCATGAAGCAAGTCTGCAGGTGTCTTTCTCTCCCTCACTATCTCCCCCCTCCAATCTCAATTTCTCTCTGTCCTGCCCAAAAAAAAAAAAAAATTGAAGGAAAAAAAAAAAAAAGGACTCCAGGAGCAATGGATTCCTAGTGCAGGCACTGAGCCCCAGCAATAACCCTGGAGGCAAAAATAAATAATAAAATCTCAAAGAGGCCTAATAAGTGTAAGTACATTTGTGTTACCATATTCAAAAATGAAGTTCAGAAGCATCTGAAACTCAATAGGAAATTAAAAAGGGGGGGGGGGGACACAGACTTGTTGGCTCCTCCGCTAAACAGAGCAATTATCTCCACTACTTTTCCTCTTCTATAAAATGAAAAGAAAAAAAAAAGTATTATATAAATGATTCATAATGTACACTAACGCAGAGGGGGTTTGTTATGGATTTTGTTTTCTTTATTGGGGATTAATGGTTTACAGTCAACAGTAAAATGCAGTGGTCTGTACGTGTGTAACATGTCTCACTTTCCCACATAACAATTCAACCCCCTCTAGGTCCTCCTCTGCCATCATGTTCCAGGACCTGAACACCTCCCCATCCCACCCCAGAGTCTTTTATTTTCAAAATATAATAAACCCAGTCCAAGTTCTGCTTTGTGTTTTCTTATTTTTCAATGTATTTTTTTATTAGTGATTTAATAGTGATCAACAAGATTGTGGGATAAGAGGGATGCAATTCCACACATTTCCTACCATCAGAATGCCACATCACATCCCCTCCATGGGAAGCTGCCCTATTCTTTATCCCTCTGGGAGTAGGGACCAAAAATTTCTATGGAGTGCAGAAGGTGGGAAGTCTAGCTTCTGTAATCACTTTTCTGCTGGACATGAGCATTAAAAGTATACTCCCAGCTTGTCTCTGTCTTTCCCTAGTGGGGTAGGGCTCTGGGGACGTGGAATTCTAGAAGACATTGGTGAGGTCTTCTGCCCAGGGAAGTAAGCTTGGCATCACAGTAGGATTTTTCAACTTCTGTCTATGAGTGAGATCATTCCATATTCATCCTTCTCTTTCTGGCTTATCTCACTTAACATGATCCCTTCAAGCTCCATCTAAAATGAGGTAAAGAAAATGAAGTCACCATTTTTAATAGCTGAGTGGTATTCCACTATGTATATATACCACACTTTCTCAGCCACTCATCTGTTGTTGGACATCTGGTTTGCTTCCAGGTTTTGGCTATCACAAATTGTGCTGCTATGAACATAGGTATACACAGATCTTTTTGTATGGGTGTATCTGGTTCCTTAGGATATGTCCCCAGGAGAGGAATTGCAGGGTCATAGGAAAGGTCCACTTCTAAGTTTCTGAGGGTTCTCCAGACTGTTCTCCAAAGGGCTTGGACCAATTTACATTTCCACTAGAAGCACGGGGGTTGGGGGGTCCCTTTGTCACCACAACCTCTCCAGCATCTGTTGCTGCTAAATTATCTATGTAACATTCTCACAGGCGTGAAGCGGTATTTCACTGTTGTCTTTATTTGTATTTCTCTGACAATTAATGTCTTTGAGCATTTTTTTTTTCATGTTTGTTGGCCTTTTGGATCTCTTCTTTGGTGAATATTGTGTTCATAACACCCTTTCCCCATTTTTGGATGCATCAGTTGTTTTTTGTTGTTGTTGTTTATTTGTTTGTTTGTTTGAGTGATTTTATTATTGTTGCTCAGATTGGTGAGCTCTTTATATATTCTAGGTATTAGCCTCATGTCTGATATATGTCATGTAAAGATCTTCTCCCATTCTGTGAGGGATATCTTTGTTTGGGTGGTGGCTTCTTTTGCTATGCAGAAGCTTTTTAATTTAATTTGGTGTGGTCCCATTGGTTTATTTTTGTTTTAGACTTCTTTGTAACTGGATTCATATAATAGAAGATGACTTGAAAATTTAGATGCAAGTGAGTTCTGCCAATATCTTCCTCCAAGTATTTGATAGTTTCTAGTCTAATATCCAAGTCCTTGATCCATTTGGAATTTACTCTTGTGTTTGGTGAGATACAGTGGTTTAGTTTAATTCCTTTGCATGTTTAAACCAATTTTTCCAACACCATTTGTTGAAAAGACTCTTCTTCCCCCATTTAATAGTCTGAGCACTTTTGTCAAAGAGTAGATGTTCATAGGTGTGGAGGCTTATTTCCGGGCTCTCAATTCTATTCCACTTGTCAGTGTGTGTATTTATGTTCCAGTACCAAGTACTTTTTACAACAATGGTCCTATAAAACCAATTGAGATCTGGGAATGTGATGTCTCCAGTTTTGTTCTTCCTTCTCAAGATTGTTTTGGCAATTCTAGGTATTTTCTGGTTCCAGATAAACATTTATACTTTTGTTCAATTCTCCAAAAGAAACAAAAAAATTAGGTGGGATCTTGATAGGGATTGCATTAAATTTGTATATGGCTCTGGGTAGTATATTCATTTTGATGATGTTAATTCTTCCAACCCATGAACATGGAATATCTTTCCACTTGTTTATATCATTTTCAATTTCCTTGAATGGTGACTCACAATTTTCAGTATACAAGTCTTTCACTTCTTTGGTTAGGTTTATTCCTAGATATTTTATTGTTTTTGTTGCTATAGTAAAAGGGATTAATTTCTGAATTTCTTCTTCTTTTAACTTACTGTTTGCATAGAGGAATGCCACTGACTTTTACATTTAAATTCTGTTGAATCATTTCAATGATTCATAATGCACACTATCACATAGTGGGTTTTGGTAAGGATTTTAAGGGATCCATGATTTCCTAATACTACCAGGAGGTGATGAACCATCTCTGTGGTGTTGATATTTGCTATAATGGTACAAAGGCAGCTGTGGGCTCAAAAATAAAAGGCTATATGCTTAATAGGAATCAAGGTGGTAGCAACCAAATTTACTGAGAGACAATGTACTTTATATCACCAGCCACTCACAGTAAAAATGGTTGGGGGTAAATTCTAGCCTTAATTCAATTTATCGATTTTAATGAATCTTGAGGTTCAAGTATAAATCTTTTTAATGTTCCATGGGATAAAAAAAAAAAATGAGGTATTCAAAAAGCACGTCTGCTAATTCTCAAAGTAAAACTATATTCTCTAAGAAAATGCACTAGTATGATTGAATTGAGAGCTGAATTAACAGTTCTGTGCATGAAACAGCATTATTATTTTGAAGAAGTTAAGGTCATCCAACCTTGAGTTCTGCCAAACGTTTTTTTGTTTGTTTGTTTCCTATCATTCAAGGAGTAGTTCCAGAAATAAACCCAGTCAATCACTTTAAGAAAAACTAATAACAGTATTTATTTCCACTAATAAAATTCATTTTTGAGGTGAAAATTATAATTCTGGAATTTCCACATCTACCAATGTACAGGTAACATCTTAGATACTTGACTTCTTTACTAAAATGGATTCAATTGTTGTAATCTATTTTTTATTTTATTTTGTTTTGTTTTTTCTTCACCAGAGCACTGCTCAGCTCTGGTTTATGGTTCTGTGGGAGACTGAACCTAGGACCTTAGAACATCAGGCATTAGAGAGTCTGTTTGCATAACCATTATCTCGGCCACCTTCTATAATCTGTTTCAGAATAAATTCTAAACATGTTCTTGTCAACATTTGAAAGAACTGCAAAAATCAGTGAACTGAGTTTTCAATTGGCTAGGATACAAATTACCAAATCATACAGGTATATTCAAAGTGATCACTAGACCAATAGATTTTAAAATAAAAGAGTACCAAGAGGCATATCCAGGGGGCCAGGCAGTGGTGCACTGGGTTGAGTCCATGAAAAGCAAGGATCCCAGTTTAAGGCCCCAGCTCCCCAACTGCAGGGCGTCACTTCACAAGTGGTAAAGCAAGTCTACAGGTGTCTTTCTGGCTCTCTCTTCCTCCTCCTCCTTCTCCTCCTCCTCTCTCAAATTCTCTCTGTCCTACACAATTTTAAAAAATGGGGGATGCCAGGAGCAGTAGATTTGTAGTGCAGGCACAGAGCCCCTGCAATAAACCAGGAGGCAAAAATAAAATAAAAATAAAAAAACAACAAACTATCACTTGTCACATTTGGGGGCATCATCATAGAAGAAAATCCACAACTGCCTCCTTCCTTGTCCAATCCTGATGGAAAGTTTTTTCTAAGCATTCAGCTTAGAAAAATCTTGATCAAAACTCATATCTGAAGAAATTAAATATTGAAGTGAAAATCCAGCTGCTACTTTCTCACTATATTGTTTGATTTGCTTTGGAAATTGTTATTTTTTTTCATTGCAATATTTTAAATTTCTACCTGAAGTCTACTATGATGAATACCATTAGCTACAGCTGCCATGAACAAAAACTCATGCTTTATAGAGCATAAAAAGGCCCTGAAACCAAATCACTGGATTAAATGGGGGGAACTCTATCTACTCCTCTAATCTCATTTAGTTCTACCCATTAGGGAAGCGACAATGTGGCAATGCCTGTCCTTACAGATTCTGCTGTCTCTTAACCTTTATGCTGCTACTACTACTTCAGTAATCATTTGAAAAGACTGATACATCTGTATGACTTTGTCATGTAAGAAGCCATTAGTTACTCAAAAAATATCCAATAATGGGCTCAGTGGGACAGTCACTTGTCAACTAGGCCTAAGGACCATAATTCAAGGTTTCTTCTGGTCTAAGTACAAAATTTCCCTCAGCATTTTTCTTCCATGTAAAGTAAAAATGACCACATACCCTCCTTTATAAGAATATTTCAGGGCCAGGAACTGGCACACCTAATGGCATGTACAAGGACCCTGGTTAAAGCCCCAGGTCCCCACTTGTCCTGAGGAAGCTTCAGGAGTGGTAAGGCAATACTGCAGGCATTTCTCTATACCTATGCCTCTTTCCCCCCTCTCTCAATCTCTCTCTGTCTCTGTCATAAATACATAAAAATATTTTTTAAAAATAGTATGTTAAGTGAGCTAAGACAGAAAGATAAAGAGGAGTATGGGATGATACCACTCATAAACAGAAGTTGAGAAAGAAGAACAGAAATGGAAACTCAAAGCAGGATTTGACTGAATTTGGAGTAGGGCACCAAAGTAAAAACCCTGATTGAGGGTGAGAGTGGATTTTTCAGTTTCACGGGGGGGTGGGGGGTGGAATGGGACACAATCTTTTTAGTGGTAGGAATGGTGTCTATGTACATTCCTATTAATTCCTAGTCAAATAAATCACTATTTAATTAATATGAGGGAAAAATTGATTGGATGTCTCAAATTTTTTAATGCACAGACCATAGGCTGAGTCTTTCATATGTTGACTCTCTTAAAAACTTAGACCAGGGATCACAGAAGCAACTGGTGGCACAGCTATATACAAATAATGTCAAAGGACATAAATTATGGTGATGTTGTGTATGATACAGCAAATCCTAACAAAGGGGTATTTCAAAGTTAACCCAATTGCCAAATAATGTGTATATAGCAATAACTATCTATTGCCTTCTTAAACCCTAAGAAAACAAGGACTTCCTGATTCCTCTATAGACCCTATATTTCCCTCAGTCCTGGAACCTCTAGGGTGGGGCTCACTTTCCTGCATGCTTCTCTCAATTCATACAAAATGATATTGCATCTGCCAATCCCAAGCTAATCAACACAAAGAGTCCCACCTCAGCATGCTTCACTTCAGACTGTGTCCAGAGACATCAGGCATGGAATGTCAGCCCTTCAGCCTCATTACTTGGGTGAGACCTTTCCTTTCATAGGATTCTCTGACTCCATTCCAGGTGGTTCACTTGCTAACAAAATCCCAAAACCTAGATATATACCACCTCCCATTCTTCTTCTAGCGTTTGCCCTTCTTCCGTAGCCAGTCAACAGCGTCAGGAAAAAGGGCAAACATTGACAAAACCATATAGGATAAAAGGATACAACTCCACACAATTCCCACCACCAGAACTCTGTATCCCCTCCCCTTCCCCAATAGCTTCCTATTCTTTAACCCTCTGGGAGTATGGACCCACGTCATTGTGGGATGCAGAAAGTGGAAGGTGTAGCTTCTGTAATTGCTTCCCCACTGAACATGGGTGTTGACAGGTTGATCCATACTCCCAGCCTGTCTGTCTCGTCCCCTATTGGGGCAGGGTTCTGGGGAATCAGAGCTCCAGGACACATTGGTGGGGTTTTCTGTCCAGGGAAGTCTGGTTGGCATCATCTGGAACCTGGTGACTGAAAAGAGAGTTAACATACAAAGCCAAACAAATTGTTGACCAATCCTGGGCCTAAAGGCTGGAGCAGTGCAGGTGAAGAGTTGGGGTGTCCTCCATTTTGTAGATAGCTAGTAGGCATATTTTAGTTATATTCCAAAGGGCCTGTGGCTATACTAGTTTAATTTTTTTCTCTGAGCCAGAAATCTGATATGCAGGTGGATCCTAGTTATTGTCTGGGGAGATGATGTCATGGCTAGAAAAAGGACCAGAAAGCTGGATCAGGGAAGAGAGTAGCTCCCAAATATGGGAAAGGTGTATAAATATTGTTGACTGTAAACCCCATCAATTTGACATGATCTGGGTCCCATATTCAGCTTAGGAGCCTATGTGACCTCTGCATCCCTATAGATCTGAGCTCACATTCTGTGGTCATGAATAGGAAAGTTCCAAGCTGCCCCAATATCAGGACACATCTTCCTCAGGTGTAGCATAGAGTATGTTGTCCATCCATGGAACATTACCATTATTGATCCAAGTTGAGGGCAAGGTCCTATGGGGGCCCACAAAGGGGTCTATTGTGTTGTTCCTGATAGAGATGATCAGTAACAATGTAACCACCTCCCATGAAATAGAGCAAATGTTCACATAAATCTTAATTTATGGATATAAATTAGGGCAAAATATATACCTGAAAGCAAAATACACAATAGTCGGCAGTGAGTCTGTATCAAGCTCATAATGAAATAGTGTCTACCTAGATGTAGCTACCCT
Source organism: Erinaceus europaeus (assembly GCF_950295315.1). Taxonomy (NCBI): domain Eukaryota; kingdom Metazoa; phylum Chordata; class Mammalia; order Eulipotyphla; family Erinaceidae; genus Erinaceus; species Erinaceus europaeus. The sequence goes on from NC_080170.1 coordinate 109,516,235, forward strand.
CCTCACCTCACTTACTTCCTATTACAGTTCTCTCACTCACTCCAAAGCTAACCTTATCAAACCAAAGACTGCAAAAGCTGAATAAGGGCAAGAGACTGGCATCAGTAACAATGGAGAGCGGGATTTATTCGTGATCTAGGCCCATCATGTCTGTTTCGGAATCTCAGGACTCACCAGTAGGGCCCCACTCGAATGGGGTGGCCTGACAGTGACTAAAAACTCATAGTTAAAGGATGCCAGTCTCTTGCCCTTATTAACTCTCTTTTCAGTCACCAGGTTCCAGATGATGCCAACCAGACTTCCCTGGACAGAAAACCCCACCAATGTGTCCTGGAGCTCTGATTCCCCAGAACCCTGCCCCAATAGGGAACGAGACAGACAGGCTGGGAGTATGGATCAACCTGTCAACACCCATGTTCAGTGGGGAAGCAATTACAGAAGCCAGACCTTCCACTTTCTGCATCCCACAAAGATGTGGGTCCATACTCCCAGAGGGTTAAAGAATAGGAAAGCTATTGGGGAAGGGGAGGGGATACAGAGTTCTGGTGGTGGGAATTGTGTGGAGTTGTATCCTTTTATCCTATATGGTTTTGTCAATGTTTCCTTTTTATAAATAAAATTTTTAAAAAAGAAATAAATAGTATTTCATAGTTTCAAGGAAATGATTGATCATATGATCCTGTCTAGCCTATAATAAATCTTAATATATTACTATATAACTAGAATTATTATTATAACTAGAATGTCTCTAACCAGACAGTAGATTAATGTATAGGAAAAAACAATAATTTTCCTGCCTCTGTCTCACCTTTGAGATCAGTGGCTCCTACCCTTCTCTTCTCTGGTGACTATTTCCTAACTTGTTTATTGCAAGAAACTTTCTATAACCTTCAGAGAGAGAGAGAGAGAGAGAGAGAGAGAGAGAGAGGTTTAATCTTCTACAATCAGAAGCCAAAGCAGTGAATTTTATGAAAAGAAAAAAATTACCCAGAAGTACTTCTTTCTTATGTTAGGATCATAAAAAATGTGTCTTTGGTCAAAAATAAAAACAGGATTATAATAATCACCCAACCACTGAAGATGTTCTTCAACTTTACTTGGTCAAGGGGACAAGCAGATCATATTTAACATCATTTTCAATATTGTGTTCACAGAGAAAGGACAACAACGGGTGATTGAGGATTCAAACCAAGTTTCTGATTAGAAAAGAGAGTAACATGTCATTTTTCTTTCTCTATAAAAAAAAAAAGGAAGAAAGAAAAAAGTCATGACAATTTTACTCCTTGACTCATTTCATTTGAAACAAGGAAAGACTGAAATTAGAGGAAATAAAGAAATAGGGGGTGGTGGTAGATAGCATGCTGGTTATGCAAAGAGACTCTCATGCTTGAGGCTTCAAAGTCCCAGGTTTAATCCTCTGCAGAGCTGAGCAATGGGGGGGAGGGGGGAGAAGAAAAAGAAAAGGAAATAGGAATGCTTCTCAATCTCACACTAGACCAAAAGAAAAATGGCATCATACTGCCAAGAATAGACTATAAATAGAGAGATGATTTGATAAATTTCTTTAGATTAAAAATATAATATGTAAAGATAGATGCATGTTCAGATACTCATAATTTCCTTACAGATTAAAGAAGCATTAAATTAAGTATATTGAGAAGTTCTAGCTTCCTTTGTAAAGTAAAAGGCAAAGCCACCTTTATGTCACTTTATTTTATCCACTCTTAAGTAGAACCATTTCAAGTGTCAACATCTTACTAGCTTTATACGACTTTAACTGCTGACTTAATAGAATGATGTAAGCTATACTTCGAGAATAATGTATAGAAATGATTATGCCCCCTTAACGGCACTTGGATCTTCAATCAGGAAATTCAATTTTAGCTGCAAAACTATGTTTTGGCAAAAGTGCAATTGAACTCAGTGTACTTGTCACATTTCTAAATATACTCCAGTCACCATGACAACAGGGGAGACTGATGGATCGCTTAAAAGAGTACGGTATATTTAATTGTCAGCATTTTAAACTGACTCAGAAAAATGCTGTGTGATAGGTCTACTCACCATGGTTACTGCCAACTGAGTCCATAATAATAAAAGGCTCACATACGCACATTGACAACGTGCGCACAGAGAACGTAAAAGTCTGAAGGACTGTGTCTCCCACCACACCAACACCAAAGTGAAGCTTTGGAAAGAACTTGTTCTCATTAAGCTTCTACTGAAGAACTTCTCTTCCAGATCCCCTACATCTATATATGCACCCAAGGCCAACAGAGCAAATCCTAAATCAAATTCCAAAGCCTGTTGCCTCTCTTAGATTTAAGATACAGATGGACTGAAGGTTCTTTCCTCCTAGAATATCTGGAATGGGGAATGCCAAGCACTCCTTGTTCTTTCCTCCCATAAAGACTTGCCCTCAAATGATAATCTTCTGAAATCCATTAATTCTCAAATCAACTCTTTTCAAATTATCTCTTCTGTGCTAGGAATGCTTCTACACACAGAGAATATGGTGACAATAAAACATGCTGCCCAATTTTAAGAACTAAGGATAGGGGAAGACAAAGAATTTTGCACGCGCAGAAAGCTCATTTGGATGTTTCTTCTATGAACAGATTAGTAGAAAAGCCAAGACATGATTCAAAGGTTGGGATTAGACAGTTACATAAAGTAATGGTAGAGGATGTTTCTAAGTGGTATGGAGAGAGACCGCATACGGAGCGTGCACATTACTGTGTGCAAGGACCTGGGTCCAAGCTCCAATTTACACCTGTGAAGAGGGAAGTTTAATAAGCAGATATCTCTCTTTTCCTCTCTGTCTCCCTTTCCATCTCAATTTCCTTATATATGAAAAAAGTAAAGCATCAGGACCATTTCAAAGCCTCTATTGTCACATTAAGGTACTGGATAGTTACTTATTTATTTTTAATTTTTTAATATTTATTTGTTTTCCCTTTTGTTGCCCTTGTTGTTTTTTACTGTTGTTGTTATTGATGTCATCACCGTTAAATAGGACAGACAGAATTGGAGAGAGGAGGGGAAGACAGAGAGGAGGAGAAAAAGATAGACACCTGTAGACCTGCTTCACCACCTGTGAAGCGACGCCCCTGCAGGTAGGGAGGAAGGAAGGAAGGAAGAAAGGAAGGAAGGAAGGATGGATAACGGCTATGCAAAGAAACGATCATGCCTGAGTCAATCATTCTGCACCACCATAAGCCAGAACTGAACCGTGCTTTAGGGAAGAAGAAAAAAAAAAAAAGAAGAAGAAGAAGAAGAAGAAAAAGCAGGAGGAGGATAGCCAAGTGGTGGCACACCTGGCTAGCATACACATTATAATGCACAGGAACCCAGGTTCAAGCCCATGGTCCCCACCTGCAGGAGGAAAGCTTCACAAGTGGTGAAGCAGTGCTGCAGGTGTCAGTCTCTTTCACTCCCTACCTCCCCTCTCAAGTTCTCTGTTTATATCCAATAATAAATAAAGGAGAAGGAGAAAGGAAAGAGGAATCCACACAAGACTTGAGGATAAATAGTCTATGAATGAAAATAAAAAAGAAGATGGGAGACTTCTGGGAGACATGGCCATAGAGTAGTATCAGACACAAAGACTCTCCACTTAAACCACAAAGATCAACAACTATCAAACTTAACAGATCTCACGAAACTACAGCTAAGACATTCACAGAAGCACTGTAGCCTTAGGTCTCAACTAAATTGAAGCTACTGATGCCGTTATGCCAAGTCATGTTGCTACTACCTATGTGTTGTAATTGTCTCTAGAGATGCCAAGCCTGAGATGTCAACCTCCTATCTCCTTTAAGCTAGTAATATCTTTACAAGTACACGGGATCCCCTAGTTCCACTTTATATGGCACATTTCCTAACGAAGTTACAGATCCTAGGTAAAAGCTAGGGCCTATGGTACTGTTCCTGTGTTCAAGTCTCTGTAAGTTAAGGGCAAGTATGTGCCCCAAAGTAAAAGTGCTTAGCAGTCCTCTATAATCAAATTTAGACTTAATGAACTGGGCAATCTAATAGAATGGCCTAAAGAAGGCACCACACATTTTCAAATCAAATATATATTTCAAGTTTGAGCAGTACTCTCTGCCATAATCTAGCTTTCAAGTAATAGTAAGTAGTAATAGTAAGGAAATGAAGGCAGGACTATAGGGAGAGAAAAAAATGGGCAAAAAAGATAGATATTGATTAGACAGACAGATAGATGATAGATAGACAGATAGATATGTAGATAGATAGATAGACTTACATACAGACAGACAGTATATAGATGTGTAAGGTCACCTCATTTATGTGACCTTCTGAGAACTGTTGGAGTTTCCACAGAAGGAGGATAGGGACACAGAACTCTGGAGTGTAGAATTATATCCCTATAATCTTATGATTTTGTAAAAAAAAAAACAAAAAAAAAACTATTAACCAATAAAAATTTTTTAAAAAGAAGATGGTAGAACTGATTCTGAGCTTTTTCTTTTCAATGACACTTTTCACTAAATATGTAGTTTCTGACTACTGCAAAGCACATTCATACTGAATAGTTCAAGTAGCCAGAGTCTCTCCTTTACAAAGGGACTATGTAAAATGATGGCAGTTACAGATACTAATAGCAATAACAACAATATTAATCATTCAGTTACAGATGCTAATAGCAATAACAATGATATTAATCATTCATTGAAAGCTTATTCTGTCCAAGGCACAGCACAATATGTACCATTTCCAGTACTGACAATGCTTTTCCTATTTCACAGATCACAAAACTGACACTTTTTGCAGCTCAGCCTTAAACGCACCTACTTGCAACTAGATTCAAACACCAGGATGGACTCAAAAGTCCCCCAGTTTACCTTCATCTAAGAAGTTGAAAAGATAAGATAATCAGGTGCCCACTTGGGGCGTTCATTTCCCAAATCAGGGTCCCCTTCTGATGTGACTAGCCTTCACGTTTACATATGGCAAAACACAACCCATAAATTCCTGCAGCATGTGTGAAGTATCCAAAATGAGATGGCCACTCTACAGCAGAGCCTGAGTGTTTCTCTGTGGATGGCATGCTTACAATTCCATCGACACACTTCTTCTCCAGGCCTCTCCCATGGCACCATGCCTATCCTCTCAATTTTGCTTTTGATTTACTCTTTCTCCCTTCCTTCCTTCCTTCCTTCCTTCCTTCCTTCCTTCCTTCCTTCCTTCCTTTCTCTCTTTCTTTCTTCCTTCTTTCCTTCCTTCCTTCCTTCCTTCCTTCCTTCCTTCCTTCCTTCCTTCCTCTCTTTTTTGCCACCAGGGCTATCACTAGGGCTCGGTGCTAGCACTACAAAATCCACAGCTCCTGGTGGCCATCCTTTCCATTTTTATTGGACAGAACAAAGAGAAGTTGAGAGAGGAGGAGGAGAGAAAGAGAAACACCTGCAGATCTGCTTCACCCCTTGTGAAGTGACTCCCCACCCCACCCCGGGCAGGTGGGGAGCCAGGGGCTGGAACCGGGATCCTTGTGTGGTTCCTTGCGCTTCTTACTGTGTGTGCTTAACCTGGTGTGCCACCACCCAGCCCCCACTTTCCAACTTTTTCTACCCCGAGAGTATAACTGACTCTGGACACAATGATGTACTTTGGAGAGAGGATGTGAGAAAGAGGTGCTCATTTGTGAAGAGGTATGGTGAACGGTAGTGGATATTGACAAGGCATCAGCAGATAAGAAAAATGAGCTTAGACATTTCCCCAGCTCAGGAAGTGGGTAAGAAATAAACCACAAGATCTTCCTCCTAGTCACCCACACAGTGCTTTCCCAGGATGATTCACAGGTATGGCTCCACGGACCTGACAACAGGGACCATCTTCAGGATGATAAAAGGATGTTGTTATGCTTGCTCTCTCTCTTCTTTTTATTTGTTCCTTCTTGAGTAATAACTATTAATTGTGCTATGCGGGCAGTACAGAGATGAGTCTACCGGGAAACCAGCACAGATCCATCAAGTGCTTTTAGTCCGAGCTTTTTAGAAGCAATTGCTTACCACATTTTTCCCTGCTCTTTTTCTCACAGCTAGAAATTAAAGTGGATTCTACCGCACGATCACCCCAATGCCTTCCCCCCACCTCCTCAGCACCAAAGTGAAGACACATGAACTGATCAGTCACCAGTAAAATCATAAGATATGTGTGAGAAAAATCAACTCACTTATTATTTATAAAGACTAAGCATTGGTCCCTAAAATAGGGACACATTCATTTTTAACGTGTGACAACCCTGTGAAGTAAAGATTTTCCATTTTGTGCAGAGGAAGAACATAAAGCTCAGAGATAGTATGTTCCCAGTCTATTTTCTGGCCTATAATCAGACAACTAGAAAATAACAGAAGCAGAATATAAACACAGGTTTTCTGACTCTCAGGCCAGTTGACTATTCTGTAGAACCCCCACCTCAATAATTCACACAAAGAGGGCTCTAGGTAGCCCTAAGTCTCTTGTAACAGACCTGTTCTTGAAACAATGAGCAAGCGGCAAGGACATTACAGGTTTCCCAAGTTGACTCTGACCAAGACAACAGCATGCTCTCGAACAGTTGGAGTTGAGGTCTGCACCATGCCCCAAAAGAGGACTCATAGAAAACACTTGAATGTCCCAGCATGAGACTCTGACAAACAGTGTCACATAAAGTCTAGTTTCTCGTCTGTCCCCTGGGCTTGGACTGAAGAAGGAAGAATCTGGGAAGCAGACATAATGGAAGATTGTAAGTGCTGTATTCACACAAACTCTAGCTCTTTAAAGTCTAAAAAAATAACGTAAGCAAATGAAAAGTTAATACAACCCAAAGGTAAAGGCACTTTACGCTTCTTATCCCCCACCTCCCATTATATAGGAAAATGTCAAAAAGGAGACCAAAGGAGAGACAAAACTAAGTACAGTCTCCAGGTACTTAGAATAACAGCTAAGTAAGCTGGGAAACTAACATAGAGACAGCTTCCTTTTCTGCCTCCCCTCATCCAGAGAAGCAGTGAGGTTAAGCATTTTGAGAAGATTCATTATCTCCTGAAGTACTGACAGGAACACAGATGAGAATGGTAATAAAATCAAGAAGTAAATAAACACTTGGATCAATCTTCTTTACTTTGGCTGTTGTCTCTAAAAATCTGGGTTACCTTACAAAGGTGGATATGTCTTTCTCCCAGCCATAAATGGAGTGAAGCCTCACAAAGTCTTCTCCTTAAAAGTTACTTTGTTTTGCAACAAATGCCACCTTCTATGCACTAGTTACTATGCGGTTTGGGGGAAGAAGGTGGCAGAAAAAGAAAAGGACATAATCCCTATTTTCAAAACACTCAAAAGTCCCATACCTAAAGCCAAGCACAAAATGTTGTGATTTTTTTTTTAAGTCAGCAAGTTGTGTTCTCAATTATGAAAATACCAAATGTCAGATTCTTCTCCAGTCCAAGCAATAATGTAAAATGAGCCAATTCTTCTGAATCAGACCCTTTTTTAATGAAAATTATGACTGTTGAAGCTTTCCTCTTTAATACCAGCATTATTAGAACTCAAAGGAGAACACAAAGTTAATACACTATGCTTCCCATTCTTCCCAAGCCTCACCACTGTCCAACTGCAATACAAGGTGAAGCATTTATACAACATAAAGCTTTTTAGTCACCACATTTAAAAACAATAATAATTTATTTTACAAATCTCTCTCTCAAAAAAAAAAAAAACCGCTTTTAACACAGGCACCAGAGATCTTTCAAAAAAGTTCAATGATCAAACGTGTCTAGTAGTTATCATAATGGATAAAAGACCTCCCAAGTCTCCTCACCCTTCACCTCCCAGTAAATGAACTTACAGAGACTTTTTTTTTTCTGGAGACGAAGATACAAGGTTTGAAATAGTTTTCAGTAAATATGAACTTCCAAAGGCAGACACACCCAGCACGTATGGCAAAATATTTCTCTAGCCACATGCCTCAAGATCAAAAGATTATAAGACGTTGTGATGGCAAGTGTGTGAGAGGAAAAATTACTTCATCTCATATATTCTGTGAGGAAAATCAAGCAAGACCAAGGATTACTCCTCACATAATGACGATTTATCTACTTCACCCACTGAGACACTAATATCATCACAGACGAGGCCTGGAGTTCTACCCTCAAACCTTTTGTAACCTGAATTTATTTTACTACTCTAGTCATTACTACTACCTCTCTTGTTTTCTCTTTCTCATGTGAAATTCTGCAATGCATCCTCATATGAAATTTTTTTTAATCTTTGAAAAGGTAGGTGGAAACTGAGTAACTGTGAAATGAATCAATGCATGAAGCTTCTTTTAAAAAAAAAGTGAGAAAGTCATGGGTGGAAGTTAAGAAACAGAGAGGGAAATCATAAAGTAAAGCTTGGACGGGGTGTGTTATAGTGTACCAAACCAAGGAACTTTGGAGAAGGACGGGAGGCAAGGGAGGGAAGGAGAGGGGGAGGATAAGGGGGGTGATTTTTAGGGTCCTAGTACACAGTGATGAAAAACACCTAAGTTAGAAGTGAGAATGTGTTGGAGACACCTATCATGAGTACAGTGTCAACAACTGTACTATAAACTGTACTGTAAATCATAAACCCCTCCCAATAAAATGCAAAATAAATAAAAAATAAAAAGGTGAAAAACTCATCATGGTTTCTTACATAGATGGGAGAAATTTATATCCCCTTGTCAAATGGTAAAGAGTTCTCTATCCAGTGCTTCTTTCTGTATAAAAGAGGAGATAGTTTTGCCTGACTGAAAATGGCTGACACTCAAATTAGTCTTGTTGTTGTTGTCGTCCTCATCGGTGCTATTACTACTATTCTTTTTCTTTTAAGATTGATTGATTGATTGATTGATTGATTAATGAGTAGGGAAGGCCTAAGTTGAGACACTTAGTTTATACAAACACTTATCACAGAGAGACAAGAAATTGCACTCAATTAGTCTTATGAACTAAGGAAATCATGAACTCCAGAAGTCACTAAGAAAGATAGAAAGGATTCCATGTCTCACTCCTTCCTGCAGTATCTTCTCCAGGAGATTAGATTTCTGATAGGCCCTAAGCCTTTGTTCACTGTGTAAGAATACATAAAATAATATAACTGAACTTTCTCCTCAGATGGATTTCAGTGCAAAGGCAGAAACAGAGAGTGTAGCAAGCTCCAAAGTGGAGCCCAGGACTAGTCACATATTCTAATTGAGTTTGGGAGGACATCTGCTGTGAGGTTTTGATCTTCCAATATAATAAAGCTGGTAATTTGAAGACTAGCCCATAATTTATTTTCACCATCAATTTGCAAAATTGTCAATTGATAGCCCTCAATAACAGATCTATAGTTAAAACATAACAAAACAAAACGGATCACTAGCAAGGCTAAAGTCCTAGTGATAAGCCATGTTGATGTCATCAACTCCCTGACAGGAAGCCAAGAGAAAGCATTTCAGTACCATGGTGGTCTTGAATCTACAAGTTCAATCTATGTAAAACACCAGTCAAACTGAATGACGACTGACAAAGTAACTGTGCTATACACTTTAAAAAGAGAAGAAGGAAGAGGAAGATGACGACGATGATGCCATGTGGGGTTGGGGGTGGGAGGACACAGCCCAGGTCAAAAATATCAAGGAAGGAAAAAGATACACTCGTTACACACAGTAGAATAATGGGAGATGAATGACTAAATCAGAGTAGTATTCAGATTAGAGCTTGGAGCAGACAAAAGGCATTGGGAGAATAACAAGGAAATCCAAATAAAATTGATAATTTAGTTAAGTGCCTTGTACTAATAAGTTCTTAGTTCTGATAAAATAACTTTAGTAAAGTAAGGTATTAACATGAGAGGGAACAAGTGATGTGCAGAGAGGAATTCCACATCATTTCTGTAACTCAGCAGCACCAACAGGTAAACACTATTGGCTACTTCTAGTCAAACCAAAATTCCATCAGGAAAAGAGCTTACAACACAGAAATAAAAGAGAAAAAAAAAAGTTACATAAAGTAGCTCTGGCTTTTCGTTTTCCTCTTAATAAATTAAAATGCATTTCCAATGTATTTGATTAGTTAAAAGGTTCACTGGGAGACAGAAGCTAGCTGAATTACACAGTAATGACAAATAAATAAGGGGAGAGAAAGAGAGAGAAAAGCCAATTCTTCCAAAAAAGAAATTGGTGATTGAAAATTTTCACATTTTTGCTAATTGTTGAAAATTTTTATATTTGGACTGGCATTGCATAGAGAATCATCTTCCCAAATCACGTTTGAAGTTTGAAGGTTTCAGATTATATTGGCTCTACTTTACTGAGAAAGAGTCTGTTTCCATCTGTGCTAAGAAGAAAAAGCACTGAGCCAACACTTTCACGGGGCTTTCAGATACTCAGTATGTCCAGACTTTTTGATCCCCAAACCAAGTGTCTGTGGAACTATATAATGTAGTCTTCTTTTCAAAGAGTCGTGATATTTCTGTTCCTGAGATCCCATTTTCATTATCTCAGTTTATTAACTTAGGAAACCAACAAGGGCTAAAGGATAAAAACATTAACTTCTAACCTCTTCCACAGCTAGCCAGATAATAGTGATTAACAGAATAATTATGTAGGTGTACACAAAGATGACAGAAATTAAAGCTAAGATCATCTGGGGCCATTTTATAAGTTCAAATCATCTATGAAAGGAAAAAGTAGATTAGGCCAATTTTTTACTTCATGCTCAAATTCCAGTTCTATAACACAGAGATCAACTTATTCACTGGCATATTAATCCTGGGGTTAGAAAAATACTTCCCCTTCAACTACTGCATTTGAGTGTCTAAAAAAAAATCAAGTAATAGAGTTCAAAACTTTGAGGATGGGGAAATGGTAAATGGACAGAAATAACCTAGTCAGTTCTTTCCCATCACAATCCTATAGATTCCTTCAGAGATTCAGAACTCAATATAAAGGCCATGTCCAAAACCAACAGATTAGAAAGACAGGAACAGTCAACCAACTATCATGCAAAAGAGAAAAAAATAAGCAAAGACAAATAAGACAAGCCTTCTAGAGGCCAGGCGGTGGCTAGTCCAGTAAAGCTCACACATTACCATGTACCAGGAACCATTGTGCACCCTCAGGGTGCTTCAGAAGCTTCACAAGAAGTAGAGCAGTGGGAGTCAGGCGGCAGTACAGTGGGTTAAGCGCACGTGGTGCCAAGTGCAAGGACTGATGTAAGAATCTCCCTTAGAGCCCAAGTTCCCCACCTGCAGGGGAGTAGCTTCACAAGCTGTGAAGCAGGTCTGCAGGTGTCTATCTTTCTCTCTCTCTGGCTTCCCCTCCTTTTTCCATTTCTCTCTGTCCTGTCCAACAAAGATGACATCAATAACAACAACAATAGCTACAACAATAAAACAACAAGGGTAACAAAAGGAAATAAATAAAAATTTAAAAAGTGGAGCAGTGCTATGTCTCTCCTTTCCTTTGACTCTCCCTTTTTCTCTTTCTATCTCTATCTTTTATTGCCATCAATGAAAGAAGGATGGGAGGAAGGGACCAAAAGAAATAGTCACCAGGAAAACAGTGGTAGAACTGTACCAGCAACAAATCCCAGAGATAACCTTGGTGGCAAAAAATGAGCTAGAAGAAGGAGGAGGAGGAGGGATATTTGGAGAAAGACTTTCTCTAAGGATGCAAATAATTTTCCCCACAGCCTCTAGATTTATGTCTGTGTATCCATCCTCCATATGCACACGGTCCAAAGCCAGTGCTGGTATTTTTCTTTTTTTTTATAATTTTTTTAAAATATTTATTTTATTTATTTTTTCCCTTTGTTGCCCTTGTTGTTTTATTGTTGTTGTCATTGTTGGATAGGACAGAGAGAAATGGAGAGAGGAGGGGAAGACAGAGAGGAGGAGAGAAAGATAGACACCTGCAGACCTGCTTCACCGCCTGTGAAGCGACTCCCCTGCAGGTGGGGAGCCGGGGTTCAAACCGGGATCCTTATGCCGGTCCTTGTGCTTTGCGCCACCTGTGCTTAACCCGCTGCGCTACAGCCCGACTCCCAGTATTTTTCAAATTGCCTTTTAATGCCTCTAGATCAGGACTCTGCCATCATTGACTCTAGCTTTGTCCCCCAACCCATACCCTTTATTTCTTCTTTTTTTTTTTTTTTTTTTTTTTTGCCTCCAGGTTTATCGCTGGGGCTGGGTGCTGCCTGCACTAGGAATCCACTGCTCCTGGAGGTTACTTTTCCCATTTTGTTGCCTTTGTTGTTATCCTTATTATTATTGTTGTCATTGCTGTTCCACAGGACAGAGAGAAATCAAAAGAGGAAGGGAGACAGAGGGGGGAGAGAAAGAAAGACACCTGCAGACCTGCTTCACTGCCTGTGAAGCGACTCCCCTGCAGGTGGGGAGCCAGGGGCTCAAACCTGGAGCCTTACGCCAGTCCTTGAACTTCGCACCACATACACTTAACCCGTTGTGCTACTGCCTGACCCCCAGCCCTTTATTTTTCACTTTTACTTCTCCACCAATAGCTTCAATTTCTAAGGTCCTCTCTTTCCTCCACTATATGTCACATGGCAGTATCTTTTTCTGGTTTAAAGTAGAGCCCGGTTACTGTACAACTTTAAGCATTACTTTGGTTCTTGATCTTCCCTGACTTAATATAAGCTACCTTCCCAGCTCTGATAACAACACTGCACTACACTAAACATAAGCTTAATAGGCTGAAGCATCAGTAATGCAGAAATAATTTCAATAACAACCCTCTGGTTTACAGTGCTATTAATGGAGCATTCCCTTACTCACTACCTCATTTGGTCCCTCATACCCGGGTAAAACTAGTCACTATATAGAATTGAATGTTCATTAAACAGAAGCAGAAGCAAATCTGAAGGGATCGGAACTAAATTGCACTAAAGGCTCACTTAGACGCATACACACACACATGGCACTGTTCAAATCTGAACCCAAATTGTATTAAATGTGGCCCATTCACCATATGCAAAAGTTTTTAGAATCCCCGAAACCAAAAACAAAGACAAATAAATAATGACGAGGCCAAATCTTTAAGCAACATCAGAATTAGACCAGCATTCAGGGAAGGGGCGGGGGCTCAAAATGTAAAAGGAAAAAAAAGTTCTCCAACTGATTCTGGTAGAGGCGATTAGCAGAAATATCTTGCAAAGAAGTGGGTGTCTTGGAAGAATCATCGTCGGCATCATTATAATTTCTAATCAAGCTGTGTGGGCAGGTGTCCATGTAGCTGGAACACCACTGGCACCCAGATTAGCAGTCTCATCAGGAGGCTAAAAACTAAGTCTGCAATTTGTAGACCTCAGAGTCTGAATCACGGTTTTCTGTGCAGGGATCAGCAAGTATGTAGACTGTGCTCAAGCAGGAAGTGTTAGGCCTGCTGACAGAGGCCATCACATAGCAGATCCACCTCAAACCAGCTCACTGTGCCAAGGTACAACAGGCTGGAATCACCGCTTGATGAGGAGACAGAAGGCTGGGACTGTAGTCCACGTTATGTCTCCAAGTCACTGAGTAACTCTGAATGAATCATTTGCCATCTTTGCATTTTTTGTTTTCAGTCTCCACTGAAAATTTAATTTCTTTGTTTATTTGTTCTAAAACAACTGGGTATCAAATGAAACCAGGGAAGAAGCAAGACAGTCTGCAGCAGGAGTTGGGACTTTCCCCTGGCTCTGTACACTCCCCCACATTAGAACAGGTCTTTTTCATTGCTTCAAAATCTGCACTTGGGTCCCAGTAAGATCTGACCTAAACGAAGTTGGGCCAGGGAGAAGGTAAAACAGTAAGTAGCACACAGGACCTGCAGACTCTGGTCCCAAGTGTGATTCCTGATCCTATGATGGGGTAGTATCCTGGGCTCTCTCCTCTCATAATATTTTTAGCAATCATGACCATGTGCAATGACCTGAGTTCAAGCCCCCACTCTCCATATGCAAGGAAGAAGCTTCATGAGCAGGAAAGCAGGTCGGAAAGCAGTGTCTAGTTTTCTCTCTCCTCCTCTCAATTTCTTCTTAACCTCTCAAATGAAAATCGAGGGGGAAAAAAGAAGGAGGAGGAAGAAGAGGAGAAGAATGGAGGGGGGGGAAGTCACTGGGAACAATGGATTTGTAGTGCAAGCACCAAGACCCTGTGGTAACTCTGGTGGCAATTAAAAAAAAAAAAAATATATATATATATATATATATATTCGAGTTAAATAAATTTGATTAAGTAAACAAAACCAGGGGCATAAACTCTATTAATCCATAAGCTACACCATTTTGATTGTGCACAAATATAGTTTTGTTGCTGTGCTAACATTTTATAATGAGCTTATTTTTTTTCCACCAGGATTATCGCTGAGTCTCTGCGCCTATACTATTTTACGACTTTTTCAATCCTCCAGATAGTGAGAGAGACAGGGAGAGACAGCAAGGGAGAAACACACTGAAAAGGAAAGATACCACAGAACAGCTCCAGTGTGCATGAAGGCTTCCTTCCTCCCTTGGGGCCCGAACCAGGATAGCATTCTAGTAATAAGCCACCTGACAGCCCCTGCAACGCTCTCTTTTAGCAAGTTTTATTTGACTTGGGGGAAACTGTTTTCGCAGATTTAAACATGAGTCAATTAATGAATTACTGAGAACACAATGTCTAATGCCTCATAATGTCTAATGCTCCCATGAGACAGCTAGCAGACCTGTAGAGAGAAAACTCAAAGGTGTTAAAAGTAGAGTAACAAAAGAGAATGAACAACATCTCCCATAATTATTTGACAGAGTGTATGAACCTTTAAAAACTACGCAGTAGGTTAGGCGCACAATGCGCAAAGTGAAAGGATGGGCCTAAGGATCCCGGTTCCAGCCCCCAGCTCCCCACCTGCAGGGGGTGTCGCTTCACAAGCAGTGAAGCAAGTTTGCAAGTGTCCTTCTCTTCCCCCCTCTGTCTTCCCCATCTCTCTTGATTTCTCTCAGTCCTATCCAACAACAACGACAGCAGTGACAACAACAACAATAATAACAACAACAACAATAAACAACAAGGGCAACAAAAGGGAAAAAGTAGCCTCCAGGAGCAGTGGATTCATAGTGCAGGCACTGAGCCTCAGCAATAACCCTGGAGTCAAAAAAAAAGTATTTTTTGACGTACCTGCTATGTGACAAGCATAGTGGTGGGTTCAAAATAAACAGACAATAGAAGGCCTTGTGCACATGAGACTTAGAATCGAATTGTTTACAGCATGGTTTGAAACTACCTATGTCCAAATAACTAATTCTAAAATGCTACTTAACAAAACAGCAGGCATAAAGCTAAAGCAATTCTAAGTGGAAGAACTATAATTTACTTACACCGATTCAAAAAAATGAGAATCAGACATAAAAAGAAAAGAAAACAACAAAAAGCCTTATCATAGCAAAAGGAATGCATCATTGGAAATTGGAAAGAAAACAAAGAATGGTAGAGTCAAGAAATAAATGTGTTGTTATTTATATAAATAGTAAATGTTGTGTAAACTAACTGAAGGGGAGTCATAGACGTAAAGCATAGCCCACAAAGCTGTAAGTAATTATGTGGAAATAATCATAAAAAGAAAAAAGAAAAATAATAAATTATTTAATTACAAGCAAATAAAATTGAAATAGGTGAATTTCTTAGAGTGCAATTTATTAAAGTAACCCTAGAAGATTTATAAAAGCAAGAAAGACCAACAGTATAAGAAGTGTAAAAGCCAACATTACTACTTCTTAAAAAAAAAAAATCGTCATGTGTAAGGACCTAGGTTCAAGGTCCTGGTGTTGCAGAGGTCACATAGGTTCCTAAGCTGAATATGGGTCCCAGATCAGACCAAATCAATAGGGTCTACAGTCAACAATATTTATACCCCTTTCCCATATTTGGGAGCTACTCAATTCCCTGATCCAGCTTTCTGGTCCTTTTTTCCAGCCATGACATCATGTCCCCAGATAATAACTAGGATCCACCTGCAAATCAGATTTCAGGCTCAGAAGGAGAAAAAAAAAAAACACTAGTATAGCCACTGGCCCTTTGGAATATAACTAAAATATGTCTACTAGCTACCTACAAAACGGAGACCTCCCCCCAACTCTTCATCTGCACTACTCCAGCCTTTAGGTTCATTATTAGTCAACAGCTTGTTTGGCTGTACATGTTACTCTCTTTTCAGACACCAGGTTCCAGATGCTAGCATGATGCCAACGAGACTTCCCTGGACAGAAAACCTCACCAATGTGTCCTGGAGCTCTAATTCCCCAGAGCCCTGCCCCACTGGGGAAAGAGAGAGACAGGCTGAGAGTATGGATCCACCTGTCAACGCAGGGAAGCAATTACAGAAGTCAGACCTTCCACCTTCTGCATCCCACAATGACGTTGGGTCCATACTCCCAGAGGGTTAAAGAATAAGAAAGCTATTGGGGGAGGGGAGGGGATATGGAGTTCTGGTGGTGGGAATTGTGTGGAGTTGTACCCCTCTTACCCTATGGTTTTGTCTGTGTTTCCTTTTTATAAATAAATTTTTAAAATAGATCAAAGCAAATTTTCAGAGGAATTCTATCAATTTTTTGTATTTAAACTATTTTTAAAAAGAAAAATAAGGAAAGAGGAGGTGGAAGAAGGAAAGAGGAAAAAGAGGAACTGAAGGAGGAGGAAGAGGAGGGTTAGGGAATTAGGTCCTTAGCCTTGTCAAGTATAAAATCAAGTTTCAAACCTGGACCATACCACACTGAAGGAAAATTTTTTGTGCTGTGGTATCTTCCCTTCTTTCCCCCTGTCTCTCAATTTCTGTCTTTCTACCTGAAAAAGTCATCCCAGAACATTGAAGCCTTAATGGTAATATAAGAAAATAAATAATAAAAATGAGAGAAAGGCTTCCCCAATATTTTATGATTTAGCATTAACACTCTTGGAAAATATAGCAATGCTATTAAGCACAATTTTCAAATACTTCTTTATGAGTATATTTTAAAAATTATTGATCTTTATAGTACAACAGAAAAAAAAAAACATATTCCATAGATAAAATACTATGAGAAACAAAATGATTTTTTAAAAAATATATATATTTATTTGCCAAGCTTATAGAGGACACAACCCAATACATTTTCCTTAAAAAGAGAATTTTTTAAATTTTATTTGTTTATAAGCAAGATTTAAGTTAACATGGAAATCATCAGCATTACCATTAAAGTCTAAAAGAGACAGATGCTCATGTTAACACTTCTATTTTACATTTTACTATTCTATAGATAGTGGACAATATGACTAAAAGAAAGTTACAAAAATAAGAAAGGAGACGGTAAATTCTAGTTATATGATTATCTACCTAAAAACTCAAAAACACATACATAATGATTATTCAATTAATTAGATATATTTCAATGTATTGAAATTAACAGATTCTATACATAAACACATAAAATTAGTGTGATGGCCTAAGAAATAATTTCAGTAACTCAATTAAGCAAAAAGAAAAAAATCACAGAAAACTAAATCAGTTAAAAATATGTCTCTGAATCTTCCTGAAAAGTTCAACAAATGTGAAAGTATAATGCTATGAGATAAATATATTTACAATCCACAATTTATATCATTTAATGTGTAAATTTATAATAGTATTCATAAAAAATATCAAAGGACACTGTTTTTAGAACTCCACACATAGATTTTAAAGTTCATGGAAAAATGTAAAAGGATGGAATAGCAGAAAACTTCATAAAAATGAGTTTAATGAGAATGGAGAAACAATTAGATAATGAAAATATTAAACAGCTTCAATAATCAACAGTATCATAATGGTGCATCAAACAACAGATAAATGGAAGAGGCCAAAATTGATGCAAATTTCTGAGTCGTTAAGTTGTAAAGCATTAAGGGATTGAATAAATAATACAAGTGACTTTTCAAGTATGTGTGGAAAAGGAACCACTAAAGATATAGAAAAATACTAAAATGGATTCTTGCCTCAAGGTTCTTACCAAAATTTAATTTCAGTGAATCACTGATGAGAAATAGAAAAGGTTAAGTGAAGGAAAAATAAATGTGATAGCATAACCAGAAAGAATGCTGGACTATCATAGGGAGTCGGGCGGTAGCGCAGCAGGTTAAGCGCAGGTGGCGCAAAATGCAAAAGAATCCCAGTTCGAGCCCCTGGCTCCCCACCTGCAGGGGAGTCCCTTCACAGGCGGTGAAGCAGGTCTGCAGATGTCTATTTTTCTCTCCCCCTCTCTGTCTTCCCCTCCTTTCTCCGTTTCTCTCTGTCCTATCCAACATCGACGACATCAACAACAGTAATAACTACAACAATAAAACAACTAGGGCAACAAAAGGGAATAAATAAATAAATATTTTTATTAATATTTATTTATTACCGGGGCACTGCTTAGCTCTGGCTTATGATATTGCAGAGGATTGAACCTGGGATTTGTAGAGCCTCAGAAATGAGAGTCTCTTTGCATAGTCATTACACTATCTCCTCCAACCTTTTATTTTTTAAAATAGAGACAGAGAGAAGCTAAGAAGGAAAGAGGGATAAAGAGAAAGAGAAAAAGAGAGACACCTGCTGCTCTGCTTCACTGACAATGAAGTTTCCTCCCTACAAATGGGGACAGGGTATGATCTCCTACAAGGCACTCCATCATCCAACCCCAGAAAAGCCATTTCTCTTTCCTTTTTTTTTTGTTGTTGCCTCCAGGGTTATTGCTAGGGCTCAGTGCCTGCACTTCAAATCCACTGCTCGTGGAGGCTTTTTTTTCCCTTTTTGTTTATTGTTGTTGTTATCATTATCATTGTTGTTATTGCTGTTGGTGTTGTTGGATAGGACAGAGAGAAATGGAGAGGGGAGGGGAAGACAGAGAAGGGGAGAGAAATATAGACACCTGCAGACCTGCTTCCCCCACCACTTGTGAATGGACCCACCCCCCTGCAGCTGGGGAGCCGGGGCTGGAACCAGGGGCTGGAACCAGGATCTTTAAACCAGTACTTGCAGCTGGGGAGCCGGGGGCTGGAACCAGGATCTTTAAACCAGTACTTGCACTTTTACACTAGTACTTGTGCTTTGTGCCATGTGCACTTACCCCGCTGAGCTATCACCCAGCTCCCAAGCCATTTCTAATTGTTACACAAAACCCAGAAATCATACAACTAAAAGAGCAAATTGACTATAAAATTATCCATTTATTTATTTGTTAAAAAAAAAAAAGACCATAATACTACTCAGCTCTGGCATATATGGTGCCAGGAACTAGATGCAGAACCTTGGGCATACAAGCCCTATGGCAATATTTCCTGACTAAAAATTTATTTTTACCTGCAAGTAGAAAATAAAAACAAGGCAAAATGGTGGGATATTTCACTCCTACGCTGAGAGAAATAAGTTCTAACTGTAATACTTCAAGAAGCAAAATTACTCAGTAAGAATGAGGCAAAAGGCAGTTCCTAACAAAAATATAAATGTTTATACTCTGTTCAAGGTGATCAAATTCAGTAATAATCAACTAAATGTCAATTTAAATTATAAGAAACTAGTCATTAAGATACTGAGTTTAAAAAGTAATTGAGGAGGTCAGGTGGTGGCAAACCTAGTTTAAGCAGACATGATACCATGTGCAAGGACCTGGGTTCAAGCTACTGCTCCCTACCTGCAAAGAGGAAGCATCATAAGCTGTGAAGCAAGTACCACGGGTGCCTCTTTGTTTCTCAACCTCTCTATCTCCCTCTCCCCTCTCAGTTTCTCTCTGTCCTATCAAATAAAGGGGAAAAAATAAAACAGAATGCTACTTCAAAAATTATAATGAAACAAGCTATATTTTAAAAATGCAATTTAGATATGAGTTTATGAAAAAACAAGATACAAAATGATGAACATAGTATGTTTCTATTTGTATAAGTAATCTACATATGGGGGCCCGGTGGTGGCACACCAGGTTAAATACACATAGTATGAAGCGCAAGGATCCCGGTTCAAGCCCTTGGCTCCCCACCTGCAGGGGGGGAAGCTTCACGAGTGGTGAAGAAGGTCTGCAGGTGTGTACCTCCTTATCTTCCAAGAAAGAAAGAAAACTCTGACATTAAATAATCTACATATGATGTTCTCATTTGGAGCACATATTGTGTGGAGACACAAACACATGGCATATTTATATAAGGAGTAATACATATATATCTTTATGATCAATTTATTTTTGAAAGGAGATAAAGAAGTGATAGCAGTGTTTGCTCTGGTTGGGAAAACTAGAGAGATGGAAAACTGAAAGATTTAATTTTCATTTCACAACTTTTTAATGTTGCATTCTATGTTTGTGTTTTTCATTCAAATTCTAGTTGATGAAGAATGGATGACATTATATGAATAAAAATGTTGATGGCAATGCTAGGCATTTTTCAACCTTCCACTTTATAAATTATTACGGTGAGTCAGAATGACAAAGACAAGAATAATCACTGTTTGACCTAATATTGCCACTTAGTAGCTATGACTTTTTTGGAAGTTCTTGATGATCATGGTGCCTCAGTTTCCATAACTGTAAAACAGGAAGTTTAAATTTTCACCTCAGAAAGTTGTTGTGAAAAACCAAACAAAATAATATATATGTTCAAGGTCTGGCAAGGAACACGTACTCACTAGATGTGAGCTCACACCACTATAAGAACTCTCTGTAAAATAATAACAAAATAATGTTAGTAATAACATTAATATAAATGTTAATTAAATTACTATCAATGTCAACAGTAACATTAATATTAATGCTGACAGTATCATTGACTAATTGAATAATTATAAGTGAATAGTATTAATATTTTAATTATTAATATTATTGTTGCCATTATTTTAGAAATTAAATATAATAGATATATAATGTAAATTTTAATTTGAATATAATTTTTAATTACATCTGTGTGTGTGTGTGTGTGTGTGTGTATGTATTTGTTGTAGTTTGTTTGTTTAACCAGAGCACTGCTCAGCTCTGGTTTATGGTGGTACTAGGATCGAACCTGTGACCCTTGGTGCCTCAGGCATGAAAGTCTTTTTGCATAATCATTATGCTATGTACCTGGCCTGGTAGAAAGTATGATTATTGTCATTATTGTTGATATTACTATTCCATAGCTGATCTGTTCAACCACAAAGATTCCGCTTGATGCACACTTCAACCCCTCTGGTATGGGTTTCCCTTCCCATTACCACAACATAAAAAGACATTCTACAGCAAGAGTTGAATAAGTAATCACTACTTCTAAAGACCAGTCAAGAGAATGGCAGGAAACATCTATTTTAGCTCCCACATTTTGCTGAGAAATGAACAGAGACCAGTCATAGTTAAGTGGCTAGCCAACAGGATGAAAAATCAAGTCTATTGACCTCCATTCCACAGACTTCTCACCACAACACTTCATGTATTGGCAAGCAATGAGTCCATTTCCTTCACCTCCACTGGCCCCTTATCACCAAAGGTTACCTTATTTTACCTCCAGAGAGCTACAATCTTACTGAAAAGCATCAACTGCACACCTCTCAATCAGACAAATGTGGCCTCTCTCCCCCGGTGTGGACATGAAGTCGTTTGTTTCAGATTCTCATACAATAAAGTACAAAATTATTCTTCCTGCAGTGTGACAAAACAAAAAGAACTCCGCCTGTATCCATCTTCCAGGAAAGAGGGAGAAAAAGAAAGCAAGTTTTATGGAAGACTATGCTGATAGAAAAAAAACATGCCTCCCTTTCCGAAGACCTTGATGACTTAACAACAGATAACAAGAGACATGCACATTGAAAGCACTGGCTTTTGTCAGTGGTGATGGTGGTGGTGAGTTTTTGGTGTGTTATGCTTTACTTTTCTTTCTTTCTTTGGCCCTGTTATGGTTGCTATCAGTTCTCATTTAAAGAAATAAGGACAGTGGCATTAATAATAAAACAAAAGTACTCCTTTTTATTCTCTGTGGTCTGCAAGGAGTTTCACATTTCACTCAGATCAGAACTTCATGTTTTACTGATGTGAAAGTGTGTGGTTTTTGTGATAGCCAAGTTCTTCTAATATTCAACTTTCTGTTGCTCCTTACTTGCAACTTACAGTAAACGAATTCCAATTTTCCCCTTTGTCAAAATCAGCCTATTTTCAAAACAACCAAGTTACCTTGCTTTTCACGAATATAACATAGGCATAAGCCTAATTAGATGCAGATTTTTTTAATATCAGTAAAGAATCTCAACTATGTAACAGATAATCGAAATTTTCTTTTTGTATTCCACAGATAGAATTAGTCTGGGGAAGCAAAAAAGAAAGACAAGTTATGCTTCTGCACATTTCTCCTTTCCCTCAAAGTCCTATCAACAGTGGCTAAACTGGAACAAAGAAATCAGGGGTGGTCAGTCAACAACAGGGGGGAAAAATCACTTATCTTTCTCTTAACTATCACCCTTTCTTCCTAGACACAGGGCCTCATCTTGAAACACTGCTTCATAGATACTGTGCAATCAGATATGGCCTAGGAAGGAGGAGTGCCAAAATCACTCTCTCCAAACACATGTTAGAAAAGGCTTAGGATCTGGGTGCTGGCACACCTAGTTAAGCACATGTTACAATGCATATGGACCTAGGTTCAAACCCTCAGCCCCCACTTTCAGAAAGAAAGCTTCACAAGTGGTGAAGCAGGGTTGTGGGTGTCTCTCTGTCTCTCTCCTCCATCTCCCCCCTTCCTCTCAATTTTTGGTTGTTTCTATCTAATAAAGAAAGATATTTTAAAAAAAAAAAAAAAAAGATTCTTCAAAAAAAGAAAGAGAAAAGAAAAGGCTTAGGATCAAAAGAATTATTAGCAAGGCCAGGTTCTCAACTTACATTTTACCATTTTCGAATAAGGACTGTCTACTCTCTGCTTGGAGGCGAGCAACCTAGTCTTCTTCCATCCTCTACATCTCTGGCTCTTAGCCACTTTTGCCATGATACACCATGAGTCCATCAGCTGGTAGGACCACATCAGTGGTTAAGCATATTCACTATCAACAGAGTTCATCCACTGCTACATATGCCCCACGAAATCTACTACTAGTCATTGATAAAGCCCTAAATACCCACGCGATTTATTTCTATTTATAAAACAGTTTTATTTCAAGGTGATCCCTGTGATTCTGTCACTCACCCTCCCATTTGCTTTCCAGGCAGGAGAACAAAGACAGGGTTGTAGAAAGACCTGCAAATATTAGATTTAACTGCAGGCTGCCTTCCCTTCCTCACAGTCTAGAATCAACTGTTAACGTGAACAGTATCCATCATAACAATCTACGTGAATAGTATCCATCAAAACAATCTATGAAGAATAAAAGCTGAGATGAAAGCTATTGCAGTTGGTGGGGACTGAGTGATCGACAGAGGTAGACTCTCCTAGAAATAGAGGAGATTATCTCCATTCCCTGCAAACTGGGAATGGAGATAATTTACCAGCAGCTTTGAATTTGTTCTATGACCTGATATTTGGGTAACAAGACTCAGAATGACCTGCTCATAACCCTTAGCTATTTCACTGAGTGTATTCAAACCAAATCAGTATTATCCAATACACACACACACACACACACACACTAGCACCAGAAAACAGAAGAATCTAGCCTAGTGATCAAAAATACACACAGTCTATTTGGTACATGTCAAGACAAGTTTTCCTATCACAGCATAACGTGTGAATAGCAGTAATCCAGATTTTAATGAAATCTGTATGGTATCCATCATTGCAAGTCTGTCTCACAGGGACTGGTATGTATGTACAGTCTGTCTCCCTAACTAACCTGGAAGTTATGAGGGACCAGTTATTCAAATATTTATTGGCCAACTACTATGTGTCAAGCACTGACTTAGGTTGTGAGTATACAGAAAAGAACCAAAAGAAACCAAACCTCCTGTACCCATGAATGACACAAAATTCACAAATGAGTAAGTGAAAACATAATTTTCAGACAGTAAGACATATTTTAAAGAAAAATAAAATAGGGCACAATGGGGAGAAAGGAGCTGACTATAGTCTACTTCTAACCATTTTATTTGGACTGCTAAAAAAAAAAATGCACATGTCAAGCCTAAGTCCTACCCCAGATATTGTATCATTAGTTTCAAGGTAGATGTAAGCAGCAGAATGCTTAAAGGTATTGCAGTGATACTAACATGGCATCTGGGTTATGAATCACTGGAACTCTTGGCTGAAGTGAACAAACCTGAGTCTAAAACCCACCTATCACATATCATCTGTGTGATCTCAGAAAGACACTTAACCTCTCTTGAGCCTCAGTGACTTTATCTGTAAGATGAAATAAAATGGGGAGTTGGGCAGTAGCACAGTGGGTTAAGCGCAGGTGGCACAAAACAAAAGAATCCCAGTTTGAGCCCCTGGCTCCCCACCTGCAAGGGAGTCACTTCACAGGTGGTGAAGCAGGTCTGCAGGTGTCTATCTTTCTCTCCTCCTCTCTGTCTTCCCCTCCTCTCTCCATTTCTCTCTGTCCTATCTAGCAACGACGACATCAATAACAACAACAATAACTACAACAACCATGAAAAACAACAAGGGCAACAAAAGAGAAAATAAGTAAGTAAATATTTAAAAATTTTAACAAAGATGACACAGGGCTTAGTGATGGCTCACCTGGTTGAGTGCGCATGTTACAGCACACAAGGACCTGAGTTCGAGTCCCCAGCCCCCACCTGCTTGGGGAAAGCTTCACGAGTGGTGAAGCAGTGCTGCAGGTGCCTTTCTCTCTCTCATTCTCTCTCTCTCTCTCTCTCTCTCTCTCTCTCTCTCTCTCTCTCTCTCATCCTCTCAATTTCTGGTTCTCTCTATCAAATAAGCAAATAAAGATAATAAAAAAATTTTAAATATATGAAATAAAATGGAAACATACATCCTTGGATTGTTATGACAATTAAATGAGACATGGAGAGTCCATTGCCAAGTGCCTAGTACATGGGAAGGCGCCAACAAGACTGGGCATCCCTTGTTATTATCTGCATCAGTCAGAGATGTGCACAAAAGAAACAAGGTGAAGGGCAGGAGGGCTAAAGGTAAAATCTGTTGCTTAGTTGTGATCTTTCTGATGAATTTTATTAGTGAGTTAATATTGGTTTACAAAATTATGAGATAACAGGGGTCTACTTCCACACCTCTTCTACCAGAGTTCTGTGCTCCCATTCCCTCCACTGGAAACTCCAGTAGTTCTACCAAGATCACAGATATGGGTTGACAATTATTCCTATAACGATCTATATTCATATATATTTGTCCATTTTTATGCTCCTGTCATCTCTTTCTTTTTCTATTTATTTTATTTTTTATTTTTATTTACACAATGGAAATACTGATAAAATCATAGGATAAGAGGGGTACATTTCCAGACAATTTCCACCTCCAGAGTTCCATATCCAATCCCCTCCCTTGTTAGCCTTCCTATTCTTTATCTTTCTGGGTGTATGAACCCAGGATCACTATGGGATGCAGAAAGTGGAAGGTCTGGCTTCTGTAATTACTTTCACGCTGAACATGGGCTTTAGTAGGTCAAAACATACTCCCAGCCTGTCTCTCTCTTTCTCGAGTGGGGCAGGAATCTGGGGAGGCGGGGCTCCAGGACACACTGGTGGGGTCATCTGCCCCAGGAAGTCAGGTTGGCATCATGTTAGCATCTGGAACCTGGTGGCTGAAAAAGAATTTTATTTTTATTTATTTATTTTCTTTTTTAATATTTATTTATTTATTCCCTTTTATTGCCCTAGCTGTTTTTTATTGTTGTAGTTATTATTGTTGTAGTTATTGATGTCGTCGTTGTTGGATAAGACAGAGAGAAATGGAGAGAGAAGGGGAAGACAGAGAGGGGGAGAGAAAGATAGACACCTGCAGACCTGCTTCACCACTCCTGAAGCTTTTCCGCTGTAGGTGAGGGACGGGGGCTCAAACCTGGGTCCCTATCCAGGTGCACCACTGCCTGGCCCACTTCTCTTCCTTTCTAAGTCACACCTACACCTATTAGTACTTGCAAATGTCCTTCCATTTTTCCTTTTCTCCTAGTCCTGATCGTTGTCTTTTTGAGTTCATGTTGGAAGTACTGAATGAAATCCTAAACTTCACTTTTCTCTTTCCATGAGGAAGTGTTCTAAAAAACTTGAATAAGTAGCCAACATTTAAAAATGCAGTGAGTTCACATAGAAATTTAATATTGTATTCTCAGTAACCATGTAGTTCTAGGCTGCAGCCACCCATCTCTAACACAGTCCTCTCCCACTCTCCCCACTTCCCATTGTGCCCTACAGCTCTCACTCAAATACGCATTGAGACTGTAGCCCAGGACCGTTTCATCAACACAGTTTTTCTACAATATTCCATGACAGTAAAGGGGACAAATGAAATCTTTCCTGGACATAACACTCTGGAATAGTAAGGAAAGCTAGATAACAGGGCTGTGTTTAAAGAGAAGTGATAACAAGCATTGCTTTGTCGAGGTCACAGATAACTCTATGTATTTGTGACGCAAACACTGTGCATCTGTGTCCAAAGTATGAAATATACATATCACGTGCTCATTCTTTTCCATATTTTACCTGGCCCCTGAAAGTGGATGAACTATCTAACAGGCACTAAGCAGTGAAATAGGAGCCTAGTTAATACTGAACTCATTTAATCCTGAAACTCTGTGAGGTACTTTCCATTATCACCATTTGCAAGGATGCAGAAATTGAATCTTGCAAAGGAGGAGCAACAGTCTTGGGTCACTTAAATAATAAATGGTACCAGAACTGTTTGACATCAAAGCAGAAACGTCTTCCATCATATTATGCTCCCTTCACCCATGGAACTCAACTGATGAGGAGAATAAGAAAAAAATATTGTAAAGAACAACATTACACAACTTAGAAAAACACATCTCTATCTGGGTAAAATTTGTATTGCTCATACCACCAATCACAAAGATGATTCCAGTGACTGCTGGCTTCTGTACCTTCCAGACTTAGAAAAACTTACAATTTTTTAAAAAAATTTTTAATTATCTTTATTTATTTATTGGACAGAGACAGCCAGATATTGATAAGAGGGAGGAAAGGAGATAGACAGGGACAGAGACAGAGAGAAAACTGCAGCCCTGCTTCACCACTTGCAAAACTTTCCCTCTACAAGTGGGCCTGGGGGCTTGAACCTGGGTCCTTGTGCATTGTAACCTGTGTGCTTAACCAGGCGCGCCACCATCCGGCCCCAAAACTTACAAATTTTACCACAAAATCTGGTCCTCTCTCTCTTTAATCTTACCTAAAGATGATCTACTCTTAACCCTATAAACAGAGGGTAAAAAGTGGGGGGGAAATGCACTTTGGGATGTGCATGGATTTAAAAACTGTTCTTGTTGTGCTGAGACACATTCTGGTTCAACTCAAACAATACCTTGTCCACTGAGGTCTCTGTGTCTGAATTAACCTGCTTCCAGATGCGGCAGGGATGTCTGCATCATTTCAGCACTCCGTATCACAGTATATTGATGTCGTGTGTATCACCATTGCAATCAAACTAGAATCCCTTGAAGGAAACAGTCATGCTTTATTCATGTTCATGCTCTATTTTACTTCAAGCAGAAAGTGTCACAAAGTGAGATACAAACCAGGAGTGAACAGATGAAGTTTGACCGTATTCTAATCACATTTCCATAAGTAAATGTATCCTTGATATCACTATGTTCAAAGTTAAACTGATGGGAACACAGATATCAATTTTCTTAAAGTTTTATTTAAAGATGGTCACCATCTAGTAGGAACGGCAAAGGTACAGATAAAGACATACTGCAAAAGAAATAAAAATAAGTCTCCCAAGAGACATTAAGAATGTGCTGGCAGTTAAGATACAAAAATTCTCAGGATTTTGCTGTAGTCATTATTTTAAATGGTCAATTAAAACACATCTACCTAAATAAATGTGTGGTTTCTTTCACTGATAACTTACTGGCATTTCTTTTCTTTTCTCTTTATTTTTTTTTAAGTTGCTGACATTTAAGTATCAAAAGAGCTGTTAAGAAAGGTCTCAGCCACAATGAGAAAATCAACTTTTTGCTTTTTTTTTTTTTTAAAGGAAGCTTAAGCAAAAGTATCTTTGTATTTCAGCAATTCTGGAAAAGCCTGACTGTTCTGACAATATAACTGCTAAGAAACTTGAGTCAAAACACATAAGAAAGGAAAAAAATGCTCAAGATATTTCAAGTCTACAATTATTTGCTGAACACATGCTAAATGCCAGGAAATAAGTTAAGCTCTCTAGCAAATCAGGGTTGTGCCTTGACTAGGGTTAACAGTGTACTACTTACTAGTCCAATAAGCAGGCAATGTATGGCAGTGGAGAAATCGGTGAAGGAGGACCTAGGCTAGGGGCCAAAGGGTTTTGAAAAAAACTGAGAACATTTTAGACATTTAGCAACAACTGTCTATACTGTAAACCATTAACCCGCCTAATTAAAAAAAAAAAAAAACACTGAAAGCAAAAATGATGTATGAATTTTAAAAAGTTATAATTGTATGTTAATATTGAAGAGGCATGGGGAAAAATAATAGACTTAATGGGGAAGAGAGAGTATATAAATTTAGGACTTTGTTTATTTTATTGCCACCAGGGTTATTTATTGCTAGGACACAGTGGTGCAGTACTTATCTACCACTCCTGAAAGCCATTTCTTTCCTTTGTTGTTGTTAGTGCTTTTGTTTTTGACAGGAAGAGAGAAAAATTGAGAGAGGATGGGAAGATAGAGAGCAAAAGAAAAGAGACACATGCAGCACTTCTTTACCACTGGTGAAGCTTCCCCTGCAGGTGGAGACTAGAGGGTTGAATTCAGGTCCCTGCACGTGGTAAAATGTCGGCCCGACCAAGTGTACCACCACATAGCCCTGGGACTTTATTTATAAATATGGCATTGTCCTGTGGGAATGCAGAGAAATTAAATAACTTGGCATTAGCAAGTCCCTGCCTGTGCTTTAGGCAGTTTCCCCCAAAGAAAATGCAATGGCCATCATCTGCAAAGCTGGAGATGAAGTCAAACTATTTTCTCCCCTGAAGTTACTGCTACAGGAAGCAAGATGTCTACTATGTCTTTGAATCCATTTGCCTTCAATATGTGGCAACCAAGAGATTCCAAAGCCCTAAATCTACTAGCTACACAAATTTTAATTATAATTCTCATTATAATTTACAAGACTAGCTAAATTCCATGACTTTTTCATCATAAACGTTGGCAAACTCCCACAAGATCCATAGTGGCTATTTAAAGACAGAGACATAAGTAGAGTAGTTCCCTCTGATTCTATGGCATGGAACTTAATAGTGCAATTACAAGTCCAGCTGCCACTAGTCAATATTAGCACCATTTTCTCTGCCATTAAAACTGACCCCAGTTAATTTTTTTCCTTTTATTTATTTTCATCAGAGAATCCACAGCTCAATTCTGCCATATAAAAGCACCAAAGATTGAATCCAGGAACTCTAGGGCCTCAGGCATGCAAGGTACGTGTACTGAATTATCTCTCCAACCCAAAATTATTTTTCCACTATCATCTTCCATTACTAAAATTTCTCTCAAAATTTTTATTAAAAAAAAAATTTGTATTTAGTATTGAATAGAGATAAAGAGAAATTGAGAGGGAGGGGGAGATAGAGAGGGAGAGAGACAGAGAGACACCTCCAACCTTGTTTTACCATTTGTGAAGATTTCCCCCTGTGAATAGGAAGCAGGGGCTTGAATCTGAGTCCAAATTTTTATTTAATAAACTAGTATTGGCCAAATTTGAATTGCAAATTCAGATCTCCAGAGAGTTGCTGGGATTCTGTGCTATGAGTAGCAATGATTTTGATAATCCAGCAAGCCAAACAGGCTGAGTATGGATTGACTTGCCAATGCCCATGTCCAGCAAAGAAGCAATTACAGAAGCCAGGCATTCCAACTTCTGCACCCCATAATGATCCTGGGTCCATGCTCCAAGAGGGATAAAGAAGGAAGGAAGGAGGGAAAGAAGGAAGGAAGGAAGGAAGGAAGGAAGGGAGGGAGGGAGGGAGGGAGGGAGGGAGGGAGGGAGGAAGGAAGGAAGGAAGGAAGGAAGGAAGGAAGGAAGGAAGGAAGGAAGGAAGGAAGGAGGGAAAGAAGGAAGGTCCTATGACAGAACATTTGAACTATAATACTTGTTTCTTCTCTCAGAAATGTGCATTTCTTATGTATGACTGGTGACATAGATTTACTTATCCCACTTCAAATACCACCTGATTTTACTAGCCTCTACAATCTCTACTCTAGGAAAGGCCGTTAACTTCCCACAGTCACTTTCTTAAAATACCTAAATTAGGGCTGGGTGGTTGTACACTGGGGATCCAAGCCCCTGGTCCCCACCTGCAGGGGGATAGCTTCATTGGTGAAGCAGGGCTGCAGGTATCTCTCTGTCTCTCTCCCTCTCTATCTCCCCCTTCTCAATTCCTGCCTGTTGCTATCAAATAAATGAAGATAATAAAAATATGTTGGTTGTATGCATGTATCTCCTACTTCCTCTTATAGATGATGAGCTCTTATAGATCAGAGAAGGTGTGATTTGTCCATTTCTTTTTTCATTCAGACAATAATTATCAAATATCTATTGCATGTGCATGGCAGGCTCTGTGCTAGGCATGCAGTAGTCACAAAAGCAATGAACACGTTCACTATTTTAAGGAGCATCCTAGTATGGGTACATAAAGACTGTAGCCAACAGATCATGTTTTTGTAAATAAAGTTTTATAAGAACACAGTCAGTTGTTTACATATTACGTATTGCAGAATTCAGTGATTTACAAACCTTCTTCTAGTAGAGTTGTTGTCACAGAGGTCATAGGAACAATAAAACTAAAATGTTAGGGAGATACCATAATGGTTATGCAAAGAGATTCTAATGCCTGAGTCTCCAATGTCCTAGGTTCAATCCTCCACCCCACCATAAGCCAGAGCAGAGAACTGTTCTGGTTCAAAAATAAAACCAAAATTAACAAAAAACTAAGATATTTATCATCCATTTCTTTTAAAGAAAAAGTTTGCTGCTTCCCATTCTATCAACAGTGTGTCCGTCCCTCATAGTACTGTCCAGTAGACAATAAGATGTCTTAACTTAGGAGAATAGAATAGAGATGAGATATTAGAATAAGATCATAGAAGGGAGGTTCTATGACAGAGACACTTTTAACCAGTCTCCATCTTTGTCCTGCTTCGTTATGCCAAATTTAATTTCTGCCCAGGATAGAACATTATTAGTGACGCTACTCCCTCATAGGATGAAACAGAAAGGGAGGGTACATGCTTTAAAGCTATGGAAAAAATAAGAAAAAACCTGGTGTGTCTTCACAAAGTATTAGTTCAATAGTATTACCCCCCACACACACACACACACTGCATTATATTAAGACCATCCTAATGAGTATCATGGAATACACACACAATCATGTCACTTCCCAACATTTCTCCTGATTTCCAAATGAAACCAGTTGCTGGTTCTCATGTCTTTGGCCCCTTTGATCCTCTTTGTAAAATACAACAGGCTAAGTCATATTCTCCCATCAAAATATTCTCCAGTCACTTTGCAAATAAATAAGGATGCCTGAAGTGATGAATCTAGATGACAGACGAAGATGGAGAGATATAAATAAGAGCAGCAGGTAGGGCGGCTGGAGGATCCATGATCAGAAAGATGACTGAGCAGCTGGGCAAAAGGACAGATGGGGGGTGATATATGGAAAAACCCTAAGATGGAACTCAAGGCAATACAAATGCCAACATGCCAAGGAGAGAAATACAAGAGAAGACAGAAAAATAAAACCCTGATCAAAAGATCAATCTCAGAACTGAAATACCTTTCTATATTTACTTGTGAAAGAAACAATTTCCTTTCTTGGTCTTTTGCTGTTTAAACCATATATGTATGTATGATATAGATAGAAGATGACAGAGAGATAGATAAGATAGATAAAATTATTGGTGCCTGGGAGCTTTATTACCAGGTAGAGCACATATGTTACCATGCACAAGGACACAGGTTCAAATCCCTGCCACTACAAGGGGGCATCATGCCAAGGGAAGCTTCACAAAGTGGAGTAGTGCTGTGGCGTGTCTTCTCCTCTCTCATCCTTTTCTTCCTTTCTCTTTTATCCACTATCTGTAAAAAAATCAGGAGAGAGAGAGAACCAGGATCTCGAATCTGGGTCCGAGAGCATGGTACATGTATGCTTTACCAGCTGTGCCATCTTCTAGACCCAGTGGTCATGTTATTGATATATGTTATTTATAATTATATTTTGAAAGCTGAGGATATATATATATAATATCATGATTACTATTTTTGATATGATGATATTATGATAAATAACATTTTGATCCCCCCAATACACACACACACACACACACACACACACACACACACACACACACACATACACCTTGCTGGAGTTTCTTGCCTCTGCCCAGTAGACCCAGATTCCAGGTCCTGGTCCCCGCCTGCAGGGAGGAAACTTCATGAGCAATGGAGAAGTGTTACAGCTCTTTCTTTCTCTCTCCTCTTCCCCCACCCCACTGCCCTATTTCCCAGTCTCTATTATAATTAAAAATGAATGAATAAACAAACAAAACTGGCTGCTAGGAGTGGTGGATTCATTATGCAGGCACTCAGCCCCAGCGACAACCATGGGATTCTAAAAACAAAAACAAAACTAAAAAGATATAACACAATCCCCATCTCACATGTGTGTAAATTAGAGCAGGGAGCAGTCTTGTTGGTGCTTCTGTACATTTTAATTTTCTAAAATCAGTGTATATAACTTTGCTACTTGGTAAGGGAGTATTTGTTTTATCTAAAAAATAATGACCAGTATTTGTGCTAAGAAAACAAATAGAAACGGTCTATTTTTATTTAGACCTTTACAGAGTATCTTCCTGTGCATTCAACTCATCTAGCCCATTCACAACTCCTGGGAGACAGATTTAAGAAATCAAACCAGCCTGGTATCCTGCTGCCTTCTCTGCAATGTCCACTTTGTTCCATCTTGGATGGAGTTAGAAGGAATTATGTTAAGTGACATAAGTCGGAAAGACAAAGATGAGTATGGAATGATCCCACTCATAAACAGAGGTTGAGAAAGAAAAACAGAAAGGGAAACTTATAGAAAAAGAGAAACAGCTTCCCCTTGGTATTCCCGTAGGATTTCAGAGATCCAGAACCAGGTTACTCTGCAAATAAAGCAGGTGCTCTACGAGGTGAACTACCTAAAGGCTCCAGGAAAAGAGAGATTTGGGGATTTTCTAGCAGAACTAGAAAATTGTTTGTGAGTTTCCCCAACCCTAAACTACAAACACACTACTAAGTAAACATATATGTATTTAAGTTCACATATGACCTTTAACCACTCATCCCATAAAGGGGAGGGTAAGAGCAGCCCAGGAAGTGGCACACTGGATAAAGCACTAGACTCTCAATCCCAAGTATGGGGTCCCAAGTTCAATCCTTGACATCCCATGTGACAGACCGCTACTGGTCCCCACCCCACCCTCCACCTCCCACCTTTCATCAGCAATAAATACCATTCGAGAAAGACAAAATGCCCTGCCATTTTCATAAACATGAAAGGTTAGCTCCGTTAGGACCAGCCCAATCTATTAAGAGAGTGTCCAGGTGCAACGCTTAAAAAAGACACAGTCTGACCTAGATAAGGAAATCACAGATCAAGATTCAAGAGCTGCTTAAGCTGAGAGAGGGCTGAAGGAAGTTTAGAGTCAGCACCAAAGAAGCACCACAAGCTCAAACCTAGCAGCTAGTGAATGACTCACTTGTACCGTCATGACACCTTCCTGCTTTGTTCATCAGACAGGTTTTTCCACTAGAATTGACTGACAATGTACACCCAGTACTAGGGTAAGATCAATTCTTCACTTTTAAAATAGGTAAGATATGACTGAAAAGTCAGAATCCTGATTTCATAGAATACACTCAAAAAAGCCCAGGAAGAGTGTACTGCTGGCTAAAGGAACAAGAGCCAACATTTCACCTCTGCCAGTAAGCAAGGTACCTCAATCTATCTACTGTGGAAGGTTTTTTTTTTTTATTATGATTTACTAAAGAGTTAACTAATTCTGATGACCCCCAAAAAATGCATTACTAAAAATATATGAAAAATTGGTTATGTATTATGTTTGTAGGAGAAAGCTTAGGTCTACTTAGGACTTGAGGGTAAGAAGAAAAACTGGGTTTTGGTTGAGAGAATCCATATCTGGGGGGTGAGAGCGTTTGGAGTCCCTGATGGAGGAGGTGAGGGAGGGTGATAGGATTATGTAGCAGACACCTGCTATGCAAAATTGAGAAACCATACATATGTGTAAACAAATGTGTTATAATCCATCCCCCTTGATAAAAATAAAAAAATAAATAAGTAAAAAGAAAGAGGAGGAGGCAGAAGAGGAGGAGGAGGGGGGAGGAGGAGGAGAATATATTGAATAGATTAAGTGGCTCGGGAAACGGTACAGGGTAGAGTACTGAAGTTGCAGGAGTGGGGCCTAGACCTCAGAAGGAATATAGAATGATATGTCTCTCTCATGCTTAGCCTCACCATTTATGGGGATGAACTAAGAATTCTGGTCTTGGTGCTTCTCAAACTGTGAAATCATCTAGAGGAGTAAAGAGTTAACTTAGCACACACAGAGAGGAGCTAGAGTGCTGCTGGGTGGAATAATTACTCACTGCAGGAATGAGATATGGGTATAAAAGAACAGTATGGTCAGGACACTGAGCCTGTTCTCTGGTAGGGTCAGACAGTCACCTCTCCAGAGAGACCACGCCCCTTTGGAGGTCTCTCTTTTCATGCTTTAAGTGTGTCTTTCTCATCCTAGTACCAATGGATTACGTATCTTTTAAAAAGCTTTTACTTGGGAGTCGGGCTGTAGCGCAGCGGGTTATGCGCAGGTGGCGCAAAGCACAAGGACTGGCATAAGGATCCCGGTTCGAACCCCGGCTCCCCACCTGCAGGGGAGTCACTTCACAGGCGGTGAAGCAGGTCTGCAGGTGTCTATCTTTCTCTCCTCCTCTCTGTCTTCCCCTCCTCTCTCCATTTCTCTCTGTCCTGTCCAACAACGACAACAACAATAATAACTACAACAATAAAACAACAAGGGCAACAAAAGGGAATAAATAAATAAAATAAATATTAAAAAATTTAAAAAAAAAAAGCTTTTACTCTAAGCACTGTGCACCATAAGCAGAGTGATGATAGTAGATTGTAAGCAAGAATGCACGTCAAAATTCCTTAAAGATGCTCGCAAGATGCAAACAACCAGACTCCCTTCTAAAGATACAGGGATATCACCCCCTCAAGTTAGGACCATTGCTTAATGGAGCAGTTGTTAGCATGGGCACTTGAGAGGCCAAAGGTGAGAAAGCTCTGTCAGGCTAGTGAGTGGCCCTAAGAGGATTGAGTGGTCAGGGTTAACCTGTGTTCATAGCAGAGAAAAAGAGTAAAGAGAATGACCAGGGGGCAGGTAGTGGTGCACCTGGTTGAGTGCGTGTGAGAATGCACAAGGACCAGGTTCAAGTGCCCAAGCCCCCACAGGCAGGGGGAAAGCTTTGAGAATGGTAAAGCAGTGCTACAGGTGTCTCTGTCTCTCTCTCTCTCTCTCTCTCTCTCTCTCTCTCCCTCTCCATCACCCCTCCTCTCTTGATTTCTGGCTGTCTCTGACCAATAAATAAATATAATAAAAAAAAATTAAAGGGGGGAGGGGCTCAGGTCTTGGAACATGACGGCAGAGAACCTAGTGGGAGTTGTACTGTTCTGTGAAAAACTGGGAAATGTGATGCATATGCAAACTATTGTATTTATTGTCAACTGTAAAACATTAATCCCCCAATACAAAAAATTTAAAAAAGGAAATGAAACACAAGTAAGTAAATAAAAATTTTAAAAATCAGAGAGAGAAAAAAAAAGAATGACCACAGTGACAGAAAGGTATCAAAAGGCAGCAGCTTCTGAGCAAAGAGTAGTGTGATTTGTCACAGCTCTAGAAAAGCAGATCCACTGGGTAATCTCCAGAGTTAAGACAGAAACATTTGGGAAGGATTTGGTTTTACTTGGCTGGGTTTGCAAAAGGCATTCATGTTAGGAAAGAGTAATTAATCAATCAAGACAAAACATTCAAAGTATTATTTAGATAAAATAAAATCAATAGACGATATAACATAAAACATGTACTACAAACAAAATAAATATATAAAAATATAAAAGCAATTAATAAAAATTTTAAAAAGGAACAACAGGAAGTGAAAGTAGATACATATCCTCCACCCATTGTTTGAAATATTGTTAAAACAACAATAGGCTTTAGAAAACCCCTGAACTGTGAGGAATTTATCACAGGCCCCCAAATCAAAGATGTAACCTATCATTTCCACCAAAGTTCTAAGACACATTGTTTGAGTCAAAACACAGTAGAGAACCAATTCCTCTATCAAAACAAAGTCAGGTTTGGTGAATTCCTCTAAAGGAATTCTATTGTTTCACCCCAAAATGAAATCCCCAGTAATAAACAAAGTGATGAAGCTGGCTAATGGAACCTAATTCAAGTGCCCTTGAGTAATGATCTTTCAATTTGTCTACTGTTTCTTCATCTGTAAAGAGAGAATAACAGACTTTTCTCAGCAGTATATATAAAAAGAAATAGTGCCATAGGCAGTTACTAAATAATGAAATATGTTGCTTTAATTACTAAATAAACTATTGATTTATAGTTTTATTTTTAAAATCCTAACATGTCTTCATTTCAATAAGCAGTGTATAGTTTCTGGTTTGCATTATAAAACTGTTCATTTCCTCATTAAAGAACTGCTGTAACTTTATCCAAAATCCCAAAGATGGAATTTAGACACTTGACTCAATTACTTCCCATCTCTTAGACCATCATGGAATCTACAACTTTGCCGCCGGAACTTCAGAAGTCTGCTGTGAAGGAAGCAGAAAAATACAAATTTATACATAATGTCTGCTGGCATTAGTTTCTGATTCTTGCACTACACACCTTGATGGCTTTGTAGTCCTGGCAGTTCCAGTCTTATATAGTCCAGGATTATTTTAGCGGGTTCTTTAGTTGGTATTTCCTAATTCTCAAGTACAGACTGAATTGTGTCTGAACTGTTGAGAAAGCCTCTTCCTCACTTCTACAGTATGGCCCTGTCCCACCTTTCCAGCTTTCCGTGTTTCCTCTAAAGGAGCTATGTGGAGAATTGAAGGGGCCAACTGGTTAAGTGCACACATTACAGTGCACAAGGACCCAGGTGCAAAACTCCAGGTCCCCACATGCAAGGGGAAAGACGTGCTATAGGTGTCTCTCTCCCTCTCTATTATCTCCCCAACCACAGTCAATTTCTCTTTGTCCTTACACAATAATAAATAATAAAAGAGACTTTAAAAAAAAATTGAGAGAATTGAGTGATAGGGTTGTTTGTTTGTTTTTTGGAGGCCTGGTATGAGAAAAACATCTCCTTTCTAACTTTCTTCTAGTCTTTCATGTTGGCCTCCTTCCACCACCCCCCCACCCCCGGCAGAAGAGAGGGTGCAATATACAATTACTAGTTACTGAGTTTAGAGGAGAAAATGGACTTATACAACCTTGTTCCTAACCACTGTGCTTTCCTGACTTGTGGAAGTGCACTCTCCCTGTGTTATATACCACTAGGCCATTTACAGCTACAGGCACCCATGAGGCAGCGGTCCCAGTCAGGAGCTACTTGAGAGGAAGAGGCAAGTTTTGATTTGGGGCTGCTTTGTTAAGCAGCAACTCATGGGCCAGGTGGTGGCGCACCTGGTTAAGTGCACATGTTACAACACACAGGCACCTGGGTTGAAGCCCCCAGTCTCCACCTGCAGGGGCAAGCTTCACAAGTGGTAAAGCAATGCTCCAGTTGTCTCTCTGTCTCTCTCCCTCTCTCTTTCCCTCTCTCTCCTGCCCCCTTTCAAATTCCGGCTATCTCTATCCAATAAGTAAATAAAGAAAATTTTAAAAATCAAATTTAAATTAAAAAGTTAAGTCCATTCTACAGCTCAGTCTTTATCTCCCAAGGCCTGATTCTTGCGTCAGTTGCAATTGGCTTCTACATGAGTAAAAAAAACAAAAACTGAGAAGCAGGACAGCAAACAGAGCTGGCACTATAGCTTAGAGGACAAGACAGAGGCTAAGTTCAGTGTCATGCAGCCCCTCCAGCTCCCACATGCAGTGTCCTCGTGACTGTGACTGGCCTTGTGCCTGCGTACACTGGGACCTCAGTCACTGGGACCTCCCACTTTGTTCATCCTCAGAATACTTTCCAAACCCTTGCCTCAGCCTGCCCAGACCCCAAGTCAAGATCACCCAGTCTTCTCAGATGTGGCCAGCCTCAGGGATCTCCCCATTCTCTGAATGCTCCTTACTCAAGATGTCGCCTCTGCTTTTGATCTTTCCTACTCTGTCATTACCTACATATTTTTAACATAAGACAGATCTCCAGGGAAGTCTGGTTTCTCCTGTTGACAAGGACTGGATGCCATTCATCACCGTATCTTCCCTCCCAGCCCTCTTCCAGTGGCACAAGTTAACTTTTTTTGAGAACTGATGTCCAAAAGCATGAAACTCAGAACACTCTATCCATCATCTTGTTGAATCTTCCCTGGAAGATAGGCACAATTACAATCTCTCTAAAGAGCAGGGGTTGTGGTCAAAAAGGTCCATCATCCCAAACACATCATGTTAGTTATCACTGGTGTTAACTATGGAAAGTGGCAAAGCAGTAGGCTGTGGGGAGGTGGGGGGTGGAGAGGAGGGTTAATTCAAATAAAAACTGAATTGTTTTTTCCTTCACTGCCACATATTAGAAAAAGTGAAAAAAAAAGGTTACCATTTAAAAGAAAATTACTGGGTCATGTGGAAGGTCAATCTCTAGCCCTGTGAGGGTTCTCCAGACTGCTTTCCACAGAGGTTGGGCCAATTTACATTCCTACCACCAATGCAGAAGGGTTCCTTTGTCCTCACAATCTCTCCAGCATTTGCTGCTGTTATCATTTTTGATGTATGCCATTCACATGTCAGGCTCAGGCAAAAACTAGTAAAGTCATGGGCCCCTTAGATTATACCTAAAATAGAACTACTAGCTATTTCCAAAATGGAGACCACAATTCATCTGCAATATGCCACCCTTTAGGTTCATGAGTAGTCAACAATGTATTTTGGCTTTATATATTAACTTTTTTCAGCCACCAGGTTCCTGATGATACCATGACTCCAACCAGACTTCCCTGAGCAGATGACCCCACCAATGTGTCCTGGAGCCCTGCTTCCCCAGAGCCCTGTCCCACTAGGGAAAGAGAAAGACAGGCTGGGAGTATGGATCAACCTGCCAATGCCCATATTCAGTGGGGAAGAAATTACAGAAGCCAGACCTTCCACCTTTTGCATCCCATAATGACCCTGGGTCCATGCTCCCATAAAGTTAAAGAATAGGAAAGCTATCAGGGAGGGGATGGGATACAGAATTCTGGTGGTGGATACTGTGTGGAATTGTACCCCTCTTATCCTATGGTCTTGTCAGTGTTTCCATTTTATAAATATTTTTTTTTTAAAAAAATGAGGGATGAGGGATCAGGCAGTAACACAACTGGTAAAGCATGTAAGTTACCATGCACAAGGACTGGGGTTCAAGCCCCTAGTCCCCACCCACAGGGAGGAAGAAGCTTCATGAGTGATGACAAAGGTTGCAGGTGACCCCCCAAAAAAACATATTTCTCTCTACATCTCTATCATTATATATAAAGAGAGATGGGGGGGGGGCAGGTGATGGTGTACCTAGTTAGTTCTCACATTAAAGTGCAGAAGCACCCAGGTTCAAGCCCCTGGTCCCCATTTGCAGGGGGGAAGCTTCACAAGTGGTGAAATGGAGCTGCAGGTATCTCTGTCTCTTCTATATCCCCCTCTCAATTTTCTCTCTGTCTCTATCAAATAATAAAGAATAATATATATGGAAAAGGATAAAACTCTACAAGGTCATTGGTCCCTGAAGGGTCTAATGGTTCCAGGTAGACAAGACTCCCCAGTCTCAACCCTTGGTCTGAAAATTGTAGTTTTGTCACCATATGAATAACAAACTCTGAGGATTGCCTGAATTACAAGGCCAAGACCAGACCCTCTCAAATACAGTTAGAAGCTTTCTAGTAACTCTGACCGTGCATGGGGAATGAGCTGCTCAGAGAAGTGAGTCACTTACTGGAATCCGCACTGCCTGCATCACTCAGCTGATATTAATACACCCACTTGGTTCATTAAAGTTTAATTTGAGTTCATATGAATTGGTTGTACCGGATACTTAATCAAAGCAAAGCCTTTGTTTTGAACTGCTCATGTACAAAACTAGAAAGCACAACTTTCCTCCAGCCTCTACACAAATCCACTGGCTGCGCTTTTAACTCTAGAGACACAACAGTTAGTGAGTGAGGTGGGAAAATGATCTTGAAACTGGGGATGAGTAGGAAGGACAGGAGACTGTCCAAACCCAAAACAAAGAGTAAGTGAGAATCCTTTAGTGAGGCAGGAGTCAAAGTCCCTTAAACAGATGAGCCAGAGGTTGACATGTTGGTCAGGACTCCAATGTCTGCTCCTAAACAGAATCTCATTCTCCCTTGTTGGCATTTGTTACCAAAGCAGCAGAGCTCCTTGCTTTCCCTGGGCACCTGTCTTCCAGCCGCATATCTTTTTTTTTTCTTTTTTCTTTTTTTTTAATGGGTGGATAAGGAAATTAACCATCATTCAAGATAATCACACATTTCTCTTGTACTGACAAGCAAACCATGAACACAATCCCAAACGCCTATTTATACAATCAGAACTGTCAGAACCCTGTTATTTCTTATCGGCTATCTCACTAATCAACATTTCTCAAAGTATGTATTTTTAAAGCCTTTGAAAAGATTGTGTTTGAAATTGGGGGAGGAGTGTAGTGGCATATATGGCTCTCGTTGTGTTGTCAGTGTTTGCTTAGGCAGGGTCATCGCTGTTAAATACACAGGACTTCTTGGTCCAAAGCACATCACCATGAGTTCAAAACTGAACTGGGGATTAGCTGAGGTAGCCCCCAGAGACTGGCAGACTAAAAATCTATCTACTTGTTTGTTTCTTTAACAGTTTTATTGTAATATAATCTGAACACCATACAATTGACCCATTTATAGTCTACCGTTCAGTTTTTCCGATAATCTCAGAGCTGTGCAACTGTTGCCACAATCTAATTTAAGAATAGCTCTTCACCCCCAAAAGAAACCCATACCCATTAGCAGTTACTCCCTACTCCTCACCCACCCCTGCCAGCAACCACTAATCCACTTTATGTCTCTATAGACTCTATGGCTTTCCCTACTGTGGACTTTTCATATAAACAAAACCACAGTATGTGGTCTTTTCTGATTGGTTTCTTTCACTTGCCATAATGTTTTAGAGATTCCATTCAAGCTATAGCATGTATTGCTGTTTTGCAGCTGTTTTTATAGCTGAAAATATCCCACCTTCTAAATATACTACATTTTGCCTATCTGTCCAACCATCTACCTTTCAAAAATGAAACAGTGGCATCCATCTACCTAAGAATAACAAATTGCTTAGCACTCAGGTGAGCAGATATTTTGCTTATCCTCTCAATGACCCAGGCACAGAAAAGGTGTGCTAGAATTTTTGAAATGTGAGAGAGAAGCTGGCAGAACCAATTAGCCCAAGTCAGTTTAAATGTCAAACTCAGGAAGATAGTTCTTCTGTGCATGGTTTCAGAGTCCAGAAAGCACTGTCACCGACATAACATGGCATGGCATAGCATAGCATAGCACATGCCATGCTTGTGCCTCTCTTGAGGAATAAGCCCCATTATCTGCATCTCTAATTTCCCAAAGACCCAAGCAATGTTCGTGATGTATTGAAGAAGCACTCACAATCATCTCTCTGTCAAGAAGAAAGGGGAGGGGGGAGGAGGAGGAAGAAGAGGAGAAGGAAGAGATAAGATATTCTTAAATCCTTAGTAAAAGGCACACACTATCAATGTGTCCTAAACAACATCATGATTAGAAAGATACGAAACCTTCTCTGTAAGAGTTTACAACCTAGCAGAAGAATCCAAGCCAACACAGAGAGAATAAAAATAAACCAATGTCTGGTTCAGTAGAATAAAGGGCACAAGGGAAACTCAAAGGAAGGAATTTTCCCCTTGCTGCATCCCATGTGCCACAATAGTGACTTTATTTCTAACTTTGTAGAGTGAGAACTAATGACTGTATGGTCAGCATGTAGGATTTTGAATTTCACGGAACTGGAGATCTCATAGTTCTAAGTGTCCTGAAACAGTACAATTTGATGAGGATCTAGGGACGTAATTCACACCAATATCATTACCAGGAGATGCAGACCAAAAAGGGAACCAAGAAGGAGAGAAAGACAAAGGGGTAATCTGTCTAACCTAAAAGGCACTTTCTGTCTCCTTCTACAGGGAACTTACCAATACGCTGTCAGGAAGCTTACATGCCCCTCAGCAGTTAGCACCTACATGTGGCACTGTGAAGCAAAAAATAAACGAATGAA
This sequence comes from Erinaceus europaeus, assembly GCF_950295315.1. Lineage (NCBI taxonomy): Eukaryota > Metazoa > Chordata > Mammalia > Eulipotyphla > Erinaceidae > Erinaceus > Erinaceus europaeus. Next base: position 109,558,884 of record NC_080170.1, read on the forward strand.
TGAATGAATGAATGAATGAATGAAGCAGATTTTCGGGGTTTGGTGGTGGCACAACTGGTTGAGTGCACACACACAGTACACAAGAACTCAGGTTCCTTGCACACTGTAACATGAATGCTTAATGAGGTGTGCCACTACCTGGCCATAGGGAAGTCTGACGTATCTCTATATGTTGCTGAAGATGAAGATGAAGGAGAAAGAGAAGGAAAAGAAGGAGGAAGAGGAGAAGGAGGAAGAGTCAGGATGTCAAGAACACTTTTAAAAGGAGACCTAATCCATTATGCTTTTGCAGATGGAAAAAATACGTTCATTTACTTGACACATGGGAATAATAGTATTTTTTTCCATCTGCAAAAGCATAATGGACTAGGTATCCTTTTAAAAGTGTTCTTGACATATATTTTCCCCATAATTGGCAACTACTCTCTGCCCTGATCTACCTTTCTGGTCCTATTCCCAACTCTGACACAATCCTCCCAGACAATACTTTTAGCCTACCTGTATATTAGCTGTCCAACGCAGGCAAAATTTAGTAAAATCACAAACCCATCAGAATATAGCTAAAATAGACTTGCTAGCTTCCTCCAACATGAAACCCCAAATTTCACCTGCTATACTCTCACTTTTTGGTTCTTAATGATTAAACAATTCATTCTGCTTTATATCTTAATGCTTTTCAGCCACCAAGTTGCAGATGCTACCATGATGCCAACCTGACTTCCCTGGGCAGATAACCTCACCATGTATTCTGGAACCCCACCTCTCTAGAGCCCCGTCCCGCTAGGGAAAGACAGAAGCAGACTGGGAGTATGGATTGACCTCTCAACACCCATGTCCATCAGAGAAGAAATTACAGAAGCCAGACCTCCCACCCTCTGCACCCCATAAAGATCTTCAGTCTATACTCCCAGAATAATAAAGAATGAGGGAAACTTCCAATGGAGGGGACAGTATACAGAACTATGGTGGTGGGAATTGTGTGGAATTGTACCCCTGTTATCTTACAACCTTGTCAATCACTATTAAGTCACTAATAAAGTTAACTTTTAGAGGGGAAAAAAAGAAGCCCAAAAGCATTATCCGTTAGTTCTTTCTGTCTTCTGAAGACACACCTCACGCTTCCAGATGAAGGTCTCTTGTAAACAAACTGTAAGTCATGGAATGGATGAGGTTCCATGCAAACCAAAAGCAACAGATATGCTTACTTCTTTCATTTAAATATCTACCAGCATGAAATAATCGGTGATATCCACACCTAGTTTATATATCAGTACAAAGACTCCTCTTGAAATTCCTACAGCACATCCTGTTTTCTAATTACCACTTGCAAAAAGGGATTTTTTTTTTACCCACACCTATTCATTAAAGCAGGTTTCAGGAAATACTTTGACATTTGATTTTTTTTTTAAACACATGCTGGTTTAACAGAGAGCACTAGAGATTAATTTCCATTTATACTTGATAAGAAATACATTGATATCATGTCAGAGTTAACTTTGTAGCCAAAGAAAAGTAAAAGGGAACATCTTTCAGGCTTATTACAACTCTGTCTAAGCTGAGAGGTACTTGATAAATATGACCTAGTGACAATCAAGTCAGGGTGGCAAAGCCAAAAGCAGCCCAAAGTTAAAGGTCATGGGCTTAAATGCATCACTACTGAAGAAAGCTCACTCCATGTCTTTTCACTTAAGTTAGATCATCTTTAAAAAGGAAATAATAAGTTCTGTTTTGCCATCAGAGATGGCACAAGACGCACATAAGAAAAAGTATGTGTGAGTGCTTTTAAAACCACAAAATCCCATAATGCCCTTTCCTATAAAGGCATTTTTAATGACATGGACAAACACGTTTACCATTTGTTCCTATTCTGAATAAGGAAAAGGAACACCCCAAAATCAACAAAACCTATGCCAGGTAAACACACACACACACACACACACACACACACACACACACACACACACACACACACACACACACATGGTTGTCCAGGAAAATAAGTCCAAGAAACAAAAAATTCTAAAGAATCTTCCTCATAGGTCTAGCCTTATCCGCCCAACTTTAAAATTAAGTGATCTGTAGTGGATTCTTGCTTTTTAAGTGTACAAAATACATGTGAAAACAGATGGGAGTTATCACACCTGGTTGAGCGCACATGTTACAATGCACAAGGACCCAGGTTCAAGGCCCCTGTCCCTACCTGCAGAGGAAAAGCTTTGCAAGTGGTGAAACAGTACTGCAGGTGTCTCTCTATCCCCCTCTCTATCACTATCCGTTTCTGGTTGTCTCTATGCAATAAATAAATGAAAATAATAATAAGAAAAACTTTTTAAGGAAACACAAAATATATGTGGAAGTATATATCACCCTTTAAAACAATGGAATGCCAAAATTCCCACCCACCACCTTCTGGTCCATAAGTGGTTCAGGAAGAGGTGACCCCAATATATCAGTGCTATATCTAGACAGCAGGAAAATGGGAGACAGCTGAGGACAAAAGCCAGGCATGTGCGGACTGAGAGAAGACAGAAACTGCCTGATGACAGAGAAAAAGCCCATCACCCTACAGACCATCTTGGACCAGCATATGGCAACTCTCCAAGAACCATCTTGTCAAGGATGTGGATGGATTCCATTCACTACGAACAAGCACACTGTCATCTGAAGTTTACCCTAAACTATCATTTGCAGATAAGCAAAGGTCAAAGACAAGAGAAGAACTCTGCCAAGGTCATTAGCAGCTAAGCAAAAGCAACCCCTATAGTCTGGCTTTGAGGGAATTGGCCAATGTCCTAAAATAGAGGCTTGTCTTGTACCCATCCATCACTGTAGCTGGGTGAACAAGAAGAGTTAAAAGGCTGGACTCGCTGTGCCAGGCAGGCTCTATACATACTGTACATTCTAACTTAACCTTCACAACAACCGTGTCAGCTAAGTCCGTTTTACAGATGAGAAAATTCAGGCACAAAGAGATGAACTTGCTTGTCCGAGGTCATATAATACTACAAAGTTGAGCAGATTTAAGCCCAGGCCATCTGGCTTTGCTGACTATTCCTAACCAGTATACAAAGCTGCTGGTTTATGGGCACTTCCAGCAGTAGCTGAAAACCACCATAAATCAAATACCTTTGGAGACACGTATACTCTGTAGTTGATTCTCATAATGGCACTGGGACAGAAATTATACTATACCTAGTTAACAAAGAAAAAAAAGAGAGCCAATGAGATTTCAAAAAGTAATTTAACTGGGGTTTTCACAAACACTAAAAAGCATGCTAGAATTTAAATCCCTGTCCAATTTCCAAGTGTTCTTTGTAAATATCTGGCTTCTGTACTGGCTCTACCAGTAGTGAAGTGCACAGTCCTCTAATCATCATTAGCGCTGTCTACCTATCACCCCATTCATTCATTTTTATTTGCCGCGTGGAGTAGTAAAAAGAACTTGTGTTCAGAAGACAAGACTAGAGTGGCTCTAGCACTTACTGGCTTGTGTGACTTGGACAAGTGATTTAATTTTTCTTTGCCTCAGCTCCTTCATATCCTAAATGAGAACAAAAATAAGAGTACCACTTATTCTCTCTCTTTCTCTCCTTATCTCTCTCTCTCTCCTGCTCCCCCTCCCTCTTTCTCCCTCTCTCTCTCTCTCTCTCTCTCTCTCTCTCTCTCTCTCCATCTTTCTTTTTTTCCCAGAGCCAGAACCTTGCTTTTCAAAGCGCAAAGCCCTGAGTTCAACCCTCAGCACCATACTGGAGCAGCAAGGACAGAGCTAAAGAAGCATCATGAATGCTGCAGCAGTGCTAAGGTGTTTCTCCCTCTCCTGTCGGTCCTATCCTCTCCCTTCCCCCTCTCTTTAAAATAATGAATAAAAAAGCACAGGCTGAGGAAACAGTTCGGTGCTGGTATCACACATGTATGTACAAGGTCCTTGGTTCATTCTTTGGTATTGAAAATAAAAAAATTTTTAAAAAGACACAGTAAATAAATAAATAAGACACACTAAAGTTCCTATCATGTAACAGTTGCTCAAAACAAAAATATTTATTGATTAGTACAATCCTCCCTAAGAATCTAAATATGGCCTAGGTCTCAGAACAGTCCAATCCTGTCTATAAACTCCACGGTAGCCAGCATAATGCCCTACACATTAGACAGGTTCAGAGACCATGATCATATTCTTTTTGTCTGGACTCACCAAGGAAAGAAAATCTAAAACACTAAGGTAGTGCCTCTGGAAATTTCATTTCTTCAATTGTCCATCTGCACCCAAAATTTTATTGTCAAACTGAAAAACATTACCCATAACTGAAGTCTAACCCACACTAAGAAGCCTCGATTTTAATAGTCTTTTTTATTCTGAGACACTTCTCAAGAAATAAAAAAGAAAAATGACTTCCCATCCTCCACACTTCAAAACCTTATCTGGGAGTCGGGCGGTAGCGCAGCGGGTTAAGTGCACGTGGCACAAAGTGTAAGGACCAGCATAAGGATCCCGGTTTGAGGCCCCGGCTCCCCACCTGCAGGGGAGTCGCTTCAAAGGCGGTGAAGTAGGTCTGCAGGTATCTGTCTATCTTTCTCTCCCTCTCTCTGCCTTCCTCTTCTCTCTCCATTTCTCTCTGTTCTATCTAACAACGATGACATTAATAACAACAACGACATTAATAACAACAACAATAACTACAACAAGTGCAACAAAAGGGAATAAATAAATATTTTTTTTAAAAAACCTTATCTGTCTGCTTTCTGAAGACAGCCAGCTACCTCACTTAGGAAAAAGCATGCTCTTTCTACCAGACCCCTCAGAGATGGTTCTCATTGTGCTTTCCTGAGTCAGTCAGCGGCTGGAGCCAGGCAGAGGAAAGTGGAGGCCAGTAAGGGTGATGGAAGGGAAGAGAAGTTGCTGGTACAAGAAAATGAGGTATCCAATACTGAGAGGAAATCCACATTACAGAGTTGCTTCAACCCAGATAGCAAAGGAAAAACAGCTATGAGAGTACGGCCTTAAATTAGGGTGGGAGAGAGAGAAACTGAAAGAGACAGAGACAGAGACAGAGACAGAGAGAGAGAGAGAGAGAGAGAGAGAGAGAGAGCTGATGTTTGTGTATATAAAGAAAAGCACGTGGTCCAGGAGGTGGGACAATGGATAAAACATTGGATTCTCAAGCATGAGGTCTCGAGTTCAATCCCCAGCAGCACATGTACATGAGTGATATCTGGTCTATCTCTCTTTCTCCTCCTATCTTTCTCATTAATAAATAAAAAAAAAAAAATTTTTAAAAAAAAGAAGGAAAGCATTAGATTAGAAGTAATCTGCAGCAGGGTCAAAGAAATAGAGCCCACACCAAGAGTCTGAGGCAGCCTGTGAAGAGTGACAATGAGGAGGCAGACAGGTCTGGGCCTGGAAGACCCCCATCTCATAGCTCAGCCCTGTCATCCAACAGCCCCACTCAGACAACTCAGTTCAACTTAAGTCCTCTGTCCTCGGAAGAGCATCCTCACAGGGCTGGTGTGAGACTCAAACAACAAGAGATGGAAAAGCTTTTTTTGGAAAGCTCTGTATAGACGTTAAGTGGGCATTGCTAAATTCTTTATTGCAATGGCGAGTGACTTTTTGTCTGAACCACGTACCTCTCAAATGGAGTCTATTCCTATCACAGGCTGCTTTTGGCAGAGGGAGAGGGGATGTAGATAATTTCCCGGAGAGGCAGTGCTTTTTAATTTCCTTATTATTCGGCAAACAAAAAAGCAAAGACTTCCCCCCCTCCACTCTTGTTTTTCCAAATAAAAATAAATTATAACCCTAACTTGCTAATAAATGCAGGCTGGAGCTGTCCTTAAGTAAAAGCTTTTGATAACAAATTGCCTGCACTAACTGCTATTTTACTGCTGAATTTTTTATTGTTGCTTAAGCACAGCAATTATGCTAATAAGCCTAGGAGGATGGTACATCGAGTATTGAATCTGACAGATAAAATACTCAATAAAATGCTAATCTCACCTGAAAATTGGAATCAGACAGCCCTATTAGTATTTATGGATATGGAATCTTAAACATGTTTTTTTTAAGATGGATATATATGAAATCAATGTTGGCTCCTAATAGAACCTACCATTTCTAGAGCTTTTTGAGCTTTAAATTCAAGGTAATGATTACTCATCACCTAAGCTTTGCTTCTTGACAGAGAAAGGAGGGCTTTCTGGTCATCTTTGACACAGAAAGAACTAGGCAAATGGTTTTCCTCCCTCCTCCAGCCTCTCTCCCTCTCTCCCCACCCCAGCTCATCCCACCAAAAAGGGAAGGTAAAAACTGTCTGTCTGAGCAGAAAGGGAAGGCAGATTTGACAGCAACAAGAACCATTTGTCAAACCATCTGGCTTCTCTCTTCACCTGACAGGAGGGAAGAGTGATGTGTCAGAACGAACAGAGAATAGAGCTGGCATCTCATCCTGATTGTGCCACTCCCTCAACAGATGACCTTGCCAAGCCTCAGTTTCCTAAATAAGGAATTTCTGAGTCCTCAGGCAACAAGTCTCCAAATATTGTATTTTTTTTTTTAATGGGCAAAAGTTTAAAGTCTACCAAGAACTAAACATTCAGAACTAAGAGAGTTGTGTTTGGTGGGAGCCTGAGAAGCTGGAATTTGGTTTTTGTTCTATATGGCCCCCCTTCATTTATATTCTCCAATACATCTTTGAAAAGACCTCAGGTTCTAAAGTTTTTGGATTTTTTTTTCTTAAGGGTTGACTGTTACTAATTATTCAACAGTATAACTGGTTTTCTAGCAAAGATACAAAATCAGCTTCAGGTTTAAAGGAAAAGAAATTAAGGATATTCACAAGTGAGAATTCTTCTCTCTTTTGCTTTCCCTATCAGTCCCATGAAATAGCAAGAGACAAGATCCTGTTCTCAAGAACCTGTCATCAAAAAGCTGAGAACCAAATAGGACTTTCCCAACCATGCAGAATACATAGGTCTTGGGGTCAGGACATGCAGTTTTGATCTCTGACTAATTTCATTCTGTTGCCAAGCACACCACAGGTTCTCTGGGTCACATTCCTGATGACTCACCTAGACATTCCATTGGGAAGTCACAGATGGACACTAGGAAAAGGGAAAGGAGCAGCAACACCCTCTAGCAACTGTCACACCAGAGACTTCTCTCAACTTCTTTAAGGAGGCTTCAGAGTGTTGGTTTTCCTTCTAGAACTTTCTTTCACACACTGGGTAGATCTTAAGCACACATACAAATCGAAACCATAATCAAGAGAGGAAACTGACATCTTTCAACAAGCTGGGTAGAGATCCCAGAATAACAAGTCACTGTGAAGTCTTGGAAATTCATTTTCCTTTCCAAGTCTTCATTTTTATCATTGGATCAGTTCATCTTTTCAAGACCAAAGTGGGGTCAGTAAAACAGCTCACCTGTACATTAGCTTTGCCATGCATGCAAGCCAGGCTTGTGCCTGGCCCTTATTGCATTGGAAGAAATGTTGATGCTGGGATACATCTCCCCTCTCTGTCTGTCTCTTTTTCATCTGAAAAAGTCAGCTAGATTGGAGCAGTAAAAATAAAAATAAAATAAAAAAAGTCTTGGTCACTTGCGGAAGGGGAAAATTAGAAACCAAAATACAAAGGAAGAGTTCAATACAATGGAAAAGGGTCTTCCTACTGCTAAACCTCACAGTGCTGGTCAATGAGTATTAACCCCTATTCAGATGAAAGGAAGCTTCCAAAGTCTAGACATTTCCTCAAGCACTATCAGGTCCTTAGCCCATAGTTGAGAATGGTATGAAATGCTGGTGAAGGTGGTGAACCCAAGGCAGAGTGGAATCAAGCAGTCAGCTGCAGTCATTTCCCACAATGTTCTAACACACACACACACACACACACACACACACACACACACACACACACACACACACACACACACACACACCTGGGAGATGCAGGCAATACCATTATATTACTATTAGAGATGTGTACCACCCATAATTCCCCACTTCCCCTAAATTGTCACTAATGCAGAGAGAACTCCAGATACCTGCGTATCTTTCCTTTATTATGACCACTACAATTTGCAAAGCAGTGACACCACAGATTTATGAAGCTGGAAGAATTATACCAGAATTGGCAGAAGAAAAAGCCAAAGCATTAAGAAGCTGATCTATTTATCTAGCTCTCATAGACCTCTGAAAGCAGGGCCAACACTCAGATCCAGGTGTCTGAACCCAAAACGCCCTGTTCTTTCCACTCAGTTAGGCCACCTCTGAGTTGTCACTGCCATCACTTCTTTCATAAACAACCTGAAGAGAAAGTCAGCTCTGAACTGAGACATCTCCCAACACAGTAACGATTCGAGTCATACTTCGAGGAACAATTTCTGGGAAAGCAGAGGAGGTGATGCTATCAAACAGTGAAACTCATAACTCCTACTCACTACCTGCCTGGGAAGGAGGAGGAAATGGGGCCGAGGCCCTTTCCCTACAGGCTCCCCCTGCCCATTTCTGTCACTCACAGTCATTACTAAACTCAGTACTTTAAGCAAATGAAAGATCTTTCTAGCTTTAAGGCCTTGGGTAAGTCCCCTACTTTTTAAATCCTATCACTAAAACACACTTACACACTTAACACACACACACACACACACACACACACAATCCTAGGGCCATCTCTTCATTTACCTAGTAGGGTGATGACAACAAAAACACCCCTCTTTCTTACTCTGGCAAGCATTACTGTCACACCCTAGGATTTTATGTAGTGCCTCCAGGCCCAGTAACCTACCTTATGACCAGAACCTTCTATCTCTGCCTTGGATTTTCAAGTTAGTTACTATCCCCCAGTTCTCCCTCCATCAACCCTTGTTCTCCATCCTCATCAGCTACTGTCTTAGATTAGGGATTGTCGCTCCACCTTGAACAAGCACTAATTTGCATCCTCTATCACCACCACTCATGTCAACCTCCTCCTCCCACTCAAATCCAACTTGCTCAGGATAAAACACCACTATATTTCAAGAGCTCCTTGTATGAAAACACCATAACGCCCTTTCCAGGGGTGGCCATATTTTTCATACATGCTATGGTTTGTAGCCTTTGAAGACCAGCATCTACATAATTGGGTCTGTCTGTTCTATGAATTTGATTTCCAGAGAGAGGCTTTGTGCCTAGAATACAAGGAGGAAATATGACCACAGAGGAACCATCAATGACATGCCAGAAGCATATCACTCTGAAATTGAAGTAACAATACCTATCCCTGTGTCAGATGCTGAGAAATATCACTGTTTCTTTTACAGATTCTTGCAACTTTTACACATACTTGCTAATCTTTACAACTTCGTGTGGAATCCCAAATAAAAGCCATTTGAAGTAGGATTCAGCCAGACTTTAGTCATTCAAGTCACACAGATGTAAAGCATCCCAATTCATATAAGAACTAACCAAGTCTATGCAACTTCAGTGAGATACCCCCTCCCCCACTGCAAAAAAATGAGTACTCTGCTGGATGGTTTACCTAAATAATTTTAGGTAACACATAGCAACACTTCCTAATATTAGTGTCCTCATGTTACAAATCTAAAAACCGAGGCCCCATGCCATGCATTGTCTCTGGCAGACTCAGGTCTGGAACCAGGTCTTCTGGGCTGGCTTTCTTTCCTTTGCTCTGCAAGATGAACCCTTTCTCCTAGGTTCTCTGTTGATCTGTGGCATGCCAAGCAAAGGGGGTTTTTCTGTGCATGAATCACTGGACTCAACATTCAGCAATGCCGGCAACAGCTGAGTCAAAGAAAAGGCATTTCACAAGCAGTAATAGAGTTAAGATCCCAACGGTGATGGTGGTAAATCGGTTTACTGAGCTCACCATGTGGGTACAGCCTGAGGCTGAAACATTCCCAAAGGTCAGAGTCACAATAAGAAAGTGGAATTTCACAAATGTAGCACCTTTGGGGCAGGGCACATTATTACCGTGCACAAGAATCTGGGCTTAAACCTGGTCCCTACCTGCAGGAAAGAAGCAGCTTCAGGAGTTATAAAGCAGAGTTGCTGGCGTCTCTCTTTCTCTACATCTCCCAACTTCTGTCAGTTTCTCTCTGTCCTATAAAAAGGGGGGAGAGGAGGGGTGGTCACTAGGAGAAGTGAATTCTTCCTGCAGGCACTGAGCCCTAGCAATAAACTTGGTGGCAATTAAAGAAAAAAATTAAAAATCCAAATGGAGCACCTTGCCATGTCCACCTTTCTTGTCACAGTGGCAACTGCTAAATCTTCTTCATGAAGGTTAATAATGCAAGTCAGGAATTCAGAGGTCCTGGTGTAAAATCATGTCCTCCTCTTTGAAAGCTAAGCATTTCTGATCAGAGGATGGTAGGTACCCTGAGGAAGTACTAGGAGAAGAGATTTTGACCTGATCTTACTTGGAATGTCACCAGCATCAAGGAAACACCAACATTCCCTTTGCTTCTAGACTAGAAAGAGTTTGGAGCAGATGGAACAATTGCTCATTTAGTAGAATACATGCTATATACCATGTGTGATGACCCAGGTACCAGATGGTACCACGTGAAATTGTCAAAAGGGTTATTTTATGGGAAGAAAGAAACCATGGAGTGGAAAGAAAGTTGGTAAGTTGCAAATACCTCTCTTCTCTGAAATCTCACCCTTGTAATATAACTTTGAAACTTCTCCCATCAAGAGGTAAGTCCTTTGTCACCCATGTAACTAAGTGTGTATACATTAATGGGAAAATAAATCCTCACACTGTCTAGTCCTAGTCCATAACCCAGTTTGCATGTTCCCATTTGTTTTTTTTCCCCTTCTGCTGCCCTTGCTGTTTTATCATTGTTGTGGTTATTATTGTTGTTGTTATTGATGTTGTTGTTGGACAGGACAGAGAGAAATGGAGAGGTATGGGATGACAGAGAGGGAGGGAGAGAGAAGAGAGACACCTGCAGACATGCTTCACTGCTTGTGAAGTGACCCCCCCCCCTGCAGGAGGGGAGCCGGGGGCTTGAACCGGGATCCTTACCCAGTCTTTGTGTTTCATGCCATGTACGCTTAACCCACTGCCCAACCCCCTCCATCTGATTTTTTAATATGTAAAGATTTGTAAAGGCTTTTCTAAATTAAAATATGTTTCTACTAAGAGTGATAACAGTAACATGCATATAAGATTTTTCATGGCATCTTTAATGATTATTATTTCTTCATTCAGTCTTTTTTTTTTCTCTGCCACCAGGGTTATCCCTGGGGCTCAGTGCCAGCACTGAAAATCCACAACTCCTGGAAGCCAGTTTTCTTTTCTTTTCTTTTCTCTTCTCTTCTTTTCTTTTCTTTATTTTTTTAATTGAATAGTACAGAGAGAAATTGAGAGGGAATAGGGAGACAGAAAGGAAGCGAGAAAGAGAGATGCCTGCAGACCTACCTCACTGCTTTGTGAAACCTCCCCCCTGCAGGTAGGAAGCAGGGTCTCAAACCCAGGGCCCTTCCTTGCACATAGCAATGTATGCACTTAACCAAAATGTGCCACTGCCCAGACCCCTTCATTCAGTTTTCACAGCACACTTTGTCAGTCTTACTGTTAGCTACATTAGAGAAGAAGCTGAATTACAAAAATTAAGCTGCTTGCTTCAGGTCATATGGCAGAGAATCCTGCACTAAGTGCAGCCTATGTGACTCCAAAAGCCCTCACTGGGTCTGTGTCTCTGCTATCACTCTAGTCCCCTTCTCCCCAAACTGGTTAACTCAAAGAAAAAGGAAACGGGCTCAGACATGCTGGTCTGGCTCCTGGTGAACAGAGCTGCCTTCCAAAGACTCCTAAATCAATTGTTAATAAGCCAGTCTAAAGTTATACCAGGAATCCCCATAAAGTCAGCAGATTCTAGACTCCAGATACCAGTGCTTCTGATAACTGGTATATATTTCTCCAGCTCTCACTTCTGGCATTTCTGCTGATTTCTAGGATTCCTCAGAATTGCTGGCAACAGTTCACTTGTCACCATCAGAAGTTCTCCTCTGCACCATGAGTGTGTGTGGCCCATGAACTCTGCAATCATTCAGTCAAGCAACTTGCTCCCCTACCACCTCCTTGTTTGTTGTGGACACCAATTTCTTCTTAATGTCAATTCTACTCTTTCTAGTTGAAACAGTATCACCCTTCCCTTGATAAAGATGACTGACAAATGCAGGAAACAGCATTGCAATTATTACTTGCTGTTTGTCATCTGGACCATTGCATCATGTTCCCTGAGCTTCTGAAATGCTAGGTGTCTTCACAAAAGGACTCCTTGTTCTGGAGGCCATTCTGATCACACCCTCGCCCGGAAAGTAAATGCAAACGTAAGGCCCTGATTGGCTGCCAATTGCATCATTGCTCTACAGGAATGATTAAACTTTTAATTAACTGAGTGCCACTTGATTTCTATACCTGACTTCACAGACAAAGGAGTCACCACAAAGAGAACAACACAAGGTAAAGATAGTGATGACCTATAGCTTCTAACTCTGACAGGAAAAAAGGAACCATTTGATGGAGTTACCTGTCATTAAGAAAGATTCGGTCACCAGGTAGGGACATATAGTTCTCTATATTAAATTAAAGGAATGATTCAAAGACCAGTTTAAGCTGACAAGAGCAAAAAGAAAATCAATTTCAGGTTGCCAGGACAACTAGAATTTTCCTGCAAGAATAAATTTGATGCAGCCCTAAAATCTGACAACTAAATGCTTCCTCACATTACATCATATCCCTAAAACGTGTGTTGAACCAGTAAGATAATCAAACCTGCTAATTACTTTCTACAGCACCCATAAGATGCAGGATTGATGGTTTTGGCTCCAAACTGACTTTCCTATAGCAGCTCAATTCACTATCTTGAGTTTCATAGGAAATAAGGATAAAGTTCTCACTGAAATGAATCTGAAGGTATATCGTTGTCGTCAGTCTTCAGATCCTAGACAATAGAATGAAAACACCTTTGTATAACCTATGCCCTAACGATTTAGCTCTGTATCTATGCTTCCTGCTGTATAGCTCAATGGCTACCTTCTCCAAAGTTCCAAAGTGACAGAATTATATTTAGAACAACGTTTGATTTAAGGCAACTTGGACAATAACCCTGGTTTTTCAGGAAGGAAAATCTAGGAGACAGGTAGACAGAGAGACTATTCAAGGTCAAAATCATCTGGTCAAAAGCAGTGTCAGAACTGGAATCCAGGTCTCTTGATAATGGTGTCGATGCAATTTCCTTAAATAGCTGCCATCATTCCACCTCTGCCTGGGGGACTCTGGGAGCTAAAGTTCAGTCTATTTGATCTCTGACTGATCCTCATGCGGCAATGACCCTACATGGCCTTCTGACAGGAGTTCAGGGTCCTGACCCCAGTTCCAATAATATCTGATGAGATGAATCTTCTCTATGCATTTATGTTCTCAAAAGGCTGAATATCAACTTACCTCTGGGGACTATTAAAAACAAGAACAGCTAATAAATCACTGGAAAGCACTCTGCAAATGTAAAATAATACAAAAATGCTCAGCACCAATAATATAAGTGTCCTAGGTTGAGGTCATTCCCTGGAGAGCAGGATGATTTCAAGAAGCTAGGTTGTGCCCACCATCATCTTCCACAAAGAGAAGACCAAACCTCCCTCCAGCCCAAACTCTCCTTTTGAGACTGCTCCCAAATTCTCAAGACCGCTCCTCTGCACCTCAGAATACCAGATGTTAGACTGTATTACAGAGGATATGCAGAAACATACTAGCACTTCATCTGGTCAAAGCATTTCTCCAAATTGTGGAGAAGAGAGGAAATCTTAATCCAACAGACAAGACAGCTAATGTCAAGCTGTCCCTAGCTGATGCTAAACCAAGCAAACCATGAAAAACAATGAGCCCATTAGAAAGTGCTGCCAGCAAATTCAGCCTTGAGAATCAATTTAGGATCTGGTGAAAGGTCAAAAGACTACACAGCACATATTCAAGGATCTGCCAGTGAGAGAAAGGTGAAGAAGACCACTCCTTCCAGCCATCTACATAATTCTTCTCATATGAGAAGAGGGACCTACTCTAAGCAAAGTAAGCAGGAAGGGCACAAGAGAAAACCAAGCAGGAGTAGACTAATGAAGACATGAAAAGCTCATGTCAGAGAGATTCTGCCTTCCAATCCGGACCCTGCCATTACCAGTTGTGTGCTGCTAGGCAAGTTTATTAAATTTCTCAGCCTCAGTCTCCTCATCTATATCACCCAGGATGAATAAAACTAGTCCCTACTGCACAGGATGGCTTTAAGGACTCAGGGAAAAGCAGTTAAATTAATATGGTAAGCTCCGATTCCCCAGAACCCCGCCCCACTAGCAAAAGAGAGAGGCAGGCTAGGAGTATGGATTGACCTGTCAATGCCCATGTTCAGCGGGGAAGCAATTACAGAAGCCACATCTTCCACCTTCTGCATCCCACGATGACCTTGGGTCCATACTCCCTGAGGGTTAAAGAATAGGACAGCCGGGAGTCGGGTGGTAGCCCAGTGGGTTAAGCGCAGGTGGCGCAAAGCGTAAGGACCGGCAAGGGTGCTGGTTCGAGCCCCTGGCTCCCCACCTGCAGGGGAGTCGCTTCACAGACAGTGAAGCAGGTCTGCAGGTGTCTGTCTTTTTCTCCCCCTCTCTGTCTTCCCCTCCTCTCTCCATTTCTCTCTGTTCTATCCAACAACAACAACATCAATAATAACTACAACAATAAAACAACAAGGGCAACAAAAGGGAATAAATAAATATTTAAAAAAAGAATAGGACAGCTATTGGGGGAGGGGAGGGGATACGGAGTTCTGGTGGTGGGAATTGTGTGGAGTTGTACCCCTCTTATCTTATGATTTTGTCAGTGTTTCCTTTTTATAAATAAATAAATGTGGTAAGTATGCAGTCAACTTGAGTAGCATGATATCTCCCAATTTTCACATTGGATTTACTAAGATGCCATTAATGGCCCCTTCCCAATCCTATAGTTTTAAAATAATGATATTAACTTTGGGCTGGGAAGGCACCTTAAAAACTCAGGCTTGAATAGAAATCCGAGAGCATTTGGATATCTAACCACTTGGTCAATATAGAAATCAGTTCTTTTAGGTGCTAAAATCTAAGATTAAGTGTGGAGCCAATGTCCTCATCCTCAAATAAGGAACTAGGTTTCATAGGGGGTAAGATCCTCCCCCAAATTCATGTCCTCTGTTGTACTTTAATATACACAGGGACAGCTACTGACTCTAGGGAACTAAGAAATAAGCTCAACAACCATTAAAATCAAAGAGTAAATCATTAACTTAAACCCAAACAGAGAGGCACAAGACTTCAGAGAAGGAAGCTACCATTTTCTCACTTTCTTTTTCTTTCTACCATTTTCTGCTACCTATCCAGAAAATTAAGAGAGAGCAAAGAATCAAGGAAGATTTCAAGAGAGAAGCCCATTTGAGTAGACAATGGACTGAGGCACCTAGGCTGCAAACACATCTTTAGACAGATCCTGACAAAGTCATGATTCTGGGAGGCACTAATGCCCTAGTGACACTGGCCATTCGCCTCCAAGTTCTGACTAATAATCTGAGCTGGAGATGGCAGGGCAGGTGTGGGGCTAGGGCATGGATATAACTTTGGGCTCAAACAAACCTCACCTGCTGAGACCCCTCATGCAAAGCCTAAGCAGACACAACCAGAAGACAAAGCGGATAAGAAAAAACCCTAAGTGTCTTGGTTTTGGTAAGGCAGGATGAGAGAACAAAAGGTATTGAGTCAGGTGGTGAAGAGAAAGAAAAAAAGGGGGGGGGGGCACGAGACCAGAGAAAATGGAGGGGAAAAAAATAAATAAGGAGCTACTATGTTTGCTTGTTTTCCGTGTTCATTTCTTTAAGGATATTTCCTTTAAACCACATTTTTTTATTTCTTTAAATTTTTATTAGTGATTTTAATAGTAATTAATAAGACTATAAGATAACAGGGGTACAATTCCACACAGTTCCCACCACCAGAGTTCCATGTCCCATCCCCTCCATTGGAAACTTCTCTATTCTTTATCCCACTGGGAGTATGGGCCAAAGTTCTTTATGTGAGAAGCTGATGAAGGTGGAAGGTCTGGGTTCTGTAATTGCTTCTCCACTGGACATGGATGTTGGCAGGCCAATCCATACCCCACCACCACTACTGCCGCCTGTTTGTATCTTTCCCTAGTAGAGTAGGGCTCAGGAGAGGTGAGGTTCCGGGCACACTGTTGATGTCGACTGCCCAAGGAAGTCACTTTTTACTGATGGTGGGAAAGGGCCTAAGATGGGTGTGACAGTGTTTGGGAGACACCTGTCATGATGAGATATTTTACCCATGTGTCAACAACTATACTTAAAACCATTACTCCCACCCGGAAAATAAAATGATTTTAAAAACATCAAAGTTCTATTAAATCCTTTCAATGTTAGCTAAAGAGGACTTTGGTCCACTGACCAGTACCAAGAAGAATACCTGGAATACAGTAAATGTCCAATAAAATATATACTGACTGACTGAATGATGACTAGGTAGAATTGTTGAATCAAAGAAAGAAGTTTTTAAAGCCACCCAAAGAAATATTTATAGTCCGCTTCTACATTAGTGTACTTATTTTAACAAGCTGAAATAGCACAAATGAAAACATAGCCCCTAGTTCCCAAGGGGCAGTCACCATGGGCTCACCAGGTCTGAATCAGACTGGCCTATTCCTCACAACCCAAGACAAAAGAAAGGCAAGCCACTGACTAGATGAAATTTCAACTGGAAATGTGGGATCTCTCTGTGAAAAGAGAAAGACTACCTGAGAAATATAGTCTACAAAGGCTATATATGATGGTTTACTCTGAAATTGATGGTTCAAAGTCAACAGCCCCCTAACCATATCCCTCTCTCCACTGGAGAAAGTGCCAATTTCAACCTCTTGAGAGAACAACTCATGGTATTCCTTCTTAGGAATACTCTATGCTCTGTAAGTAAAACAGAGTTGACTAAAGAGTCCTTAAAAGAAAGAGTAGGGGGAGTCGAGCTGTAGCACAGCTCACTAAGCGCAGGTGGCTCAAAGCACAAGGAGCTGCTAAGGATCTCGGTTCCAGCCCTTGGCTCCCTACCTGCAGGGGAGTGGCTTCACAGGTGGTGATCAGGTCTGTAGATGTCCATCTTTCTCTCCCTCTTTCTGTCTTCCCCTCCTATCTCCATTTCTCTCTGTCCTATCTAACAACAACATCAATAACAGCAACAATAATAACTACAACAACTTAAAAAAAAAAAAAAACAAGGGCAACAAAAGGGAAAACAAACAAATTAATTAATTAAAAGAAGGAGTAGGACATGATCTGGAAGGACTGGATTTAAATCTGAATAAAATAACTGAATTAGGGGACCAGGTGATGGTATACTGGATTAAGCACACATAGTATGAAGTACAAGGATTCCAGTTCAAGCCCCAGGTCCCTGCCTGTAGGGGGGTTGCCTCACAAGCAGTGAAGCAGGTCTACAGGTCTACAGGTCTTTCTCTCCTCCACTCCATCTCCCCTACCCCTCTCAATTTCACTCTCTGTCCTATCCAATTAAAATAAAAATAGAAAAAATGGCTGCCAGGAGTGGTGGATTTGTAGTGCTAGCACTGAACCCCAGCAATAACACTAGAGGTAAAAAAGAAGAACTGAATTAAAGTCTTGCATAAAGTTCATGGTGTTCCATCAGCTCTTCTCCCATATGTTGGAAGGTTAATGCCTAAACTGTTCAGAAAATAAACATTGCTCATAATGAGGAATATCCAGTGACCTGGAGATGAAAACGCTAATTACAAAATGATGAAAGGACTCAATATCAACCAACCCACTCTTCACCAGAAGCAGTATCAGAAGTTTCTACAGCTTGCAAGGTTGGCACTTCTTTCCATAGCTGTGCCCAATCTTGGGAGACCATTATTATTTATTACACATGAAGCACTTTCCATCTGCAGAGTGCTTTGGAATCACTTTTTATTTGATACTCAGCGTTCTTAAATCTAAACACAGCTAAAACCCTACTGGAGGACAGCAAACTCCATGATGTACTTACTCATCAAACACAGAGGGTCCACACAATGACTTACTCCAAAAGCTGAGTTAGGGACAAAGGAAATATGAAGAACAAGAAATCAAACTCTCAGGCCAGCACCCATCTATGGAAGACACAGCAGAAAGAGGTATAGAAATCTGACATGGTTCTTGACCTCAAGGAATCTATAGTCTAAGACTATTTCAGGGAACCTATGTTGTCTCTTCCCACTTGAAGATTTTATGGCTCTAAGAATATCAAATATCCTGTGAAGGAACATGTTTCTAGATGACTCAAGATTTAAGCAATCATATAGCTATTCTAGTCCCAGAAATGGAATTTAAAGGAAAAAAATACATCATGAGCTTATTTGCTCAATTTTCAGTTCTCAGAATCAAGATAGGTAGCCCCAACTCACAAAGAAATCTGTATGATAACTGGGTGTTAATAATCTTTCTAGAAAGCAGACAGCAAACACTAGAGACTTACCAAAGAAAATATACATTTACTAAAATGTATTATTTATATTTTTCAAAGTCACTTGATAAATTCTTAAACGACCAATAATGAGACATCACATAAAAATGGAACAGTCAAGAACAGTTGGACTTACCACCTGGTGCAAATATCAGAGAGGCTAAAGGCTAACCGTAAAGATAAGAGAGTCAACAAAAAACTGTCAAGTTCTTTCCAACCCTTGGTTTGTGGTACATGTCTACTGATCAGCTTCTAGCACAAAGTCTGGCGCATATAAATACCTAATAGTTATCATTTCTTTCTTGCCTTGAATAAAATAAAGTACACATGAATGAACAGTCAGAAGCCAGAAAGCCTCACTTGTGTAATCTGTCATAGTGCCCTTGTTGACAATTCAGCTGTGAAGTGAGCTGACATGTCATCCCCACTTATCACCACAACTGATTCACCAAATATTATGGCTCATATGATTCATTACTAATTAAATATCATGCTCTTCCATCCTCTAATAGGGAGGTAAGGGTGTGTGAGTGTGTGTGTGTGTGTGTGTGTGTGTGTGTTGTGTGTGTGTGTTACCTGTTTAAGTGTGTGTATCTGTGTGTGTGTGTGTTACCTGTTTAAGTGTGTGTATCTGTGTGTGTGTTACCTGTTTTAGTGTGTGTATCTGTGTGTGTGTTACCTATTTAAGCACATAAGAGCACTAGACAAGTCTTTGCGTCTTTGCTATGCCATGCCCTTGCCACATGCCATTGGGCAGCTCCTTCACTTTACATGAGCCTCATTTTGCTCATTGATAAAACGAAGGTCATGTTTTTGGCCTAACATCTTCATAGACCTGCTGTGAGACTCTGACATGCATGAGTCTGCAAGAGCTTAGCCCACTATTAAGACTGCATAAGCCTAAGTCACATGTCATATTCAACAGAGGATTCATTATGATCCGTGAATTATTATTGTTTGTATGGCTGGTCTTCCCTCTGGTTTTCTCATAATAGCACTGAACATTTATAAACATGAAAATATATGCTTTTCTACAAAAGCAGAAGACTTGCAATACTTGCTTTCTTTAAATTTCCCTTAAACTATGGTGAGAGTCCATCACAGAACACCCACAATCCTGATTCTTTCTTCTTCATTCCATTGTGCCCAGCCACACTGCCAAGGTCAGTACACTCAGTTTCTTCTTTTTATACACACCCCTGTGTCTACCACATCAAAAGAGAGCTTAAAGTTGAACTGCACATGAAAAAGGACTTCTGAATCCCTAGCTTCTAAATCTAGAATCATGAGTTGACACTAGACAGGAAAGGAAGCTGAATGAAGAATTGGGTGGTGATATTATGGTGAGCACAAGTTCACAAGGGAGTATTTTTTCCTTCTGTTCTATCAATAGTTGGCTCAGAAGAAAACGATCAGAAGTTTATGTAAGTTGAACAGTTCTGTAATACAGACAATACCAAGTAACAGGAATATGAAATATGAAAAGTCACGCCGAGGGCTGGTGAGATAGGCCACCTGGGAGGGATTCTGTTTTCCCATGTGTACAAAGCAGGTTCAGACCTCTGCTACACATCATAGGGGTACTAGGGTTCAAAGGGCAGCCTTGCTGCTATGTGTCTGTCTGTCTGGATCTCTATCTAGAAAACTCAGCCCAAAGCACTGAAGTACAGAGATTAAAAACAAATAATAAATGAAAGAAATATGAAACGTATACTTCTTAATCTATATGCTTAGAAAAGATAATTCAGGAATCAAGGACAGAACTTGCATGGCTGAGCTTCCAGGTTTGATCCCTGGCACCAGCTATGCCCAACATGAGTGGTGCTTTGGTATCTCTTTCTTTCACTCTCTCATAAAAATAAAAAAGGTCTTTTAAAAAAATAATACTAGGGAGTCAGGTAGCGCAGCGGGTTAAACGCAGGTGGCTCAAAGTGCAAGGACCAGACTAAGGATTCTGGTTTGAGCCCCCAGCTCCCCACCTGCATGGGAGTCATTTTACAAGCGGTGAAGCAGGTCTACAGGTGCCTCTCTTTTTCTTCCCCCCTCTGTCTTCCCCTCCTCCTCTTTCAACGAAAGAAAATAAATAATTAATAATAATAATAATAAGGGCCAGGCAGTGGCACAGCTGGCTAAGTGAATAGATTACAGTGCACAAGGACCTGGGTTCAAGCCCCTGGTCCCCACCTACAGGGAGAAAGCTTCACAAGTGGTGAAGCAGTATTGCAGGTGTTTCTCTGTCTCTCTCCCTCTCTATCTCCCTTTCCCCTCAATTTCTCTCTGTGTCTCTATTCAATAACAAATAAATAAATATTTTTTTAATTTTAAGACAATAAGACTAAGTAGAAGAGATCTCAAAACCCAGTAGCATGTTGCTTTATAGATGAAGAAATGAAGATCTGAAAACAGGTCGGGGTTATGTATAGACCTGCCAAAGATCATGTCCAGCAGAGAAGCAATAGCAGAAGCCAGAGCTCACAATTTTTGTACCCCAAAAAGACTTCTGGTCCATATCCCAAGAAGGATAAATAACAGAAGTAAACCAGAGGACTCTGTACCCCCATTTCACCAGTACCCAAAACGTTTACCACCAGGAAGCTTGTTTTTATGCCAATGAAAGGGAAGTGAATCTGGAAAACATCAGAAGAAGCCAGGCACTATTTCTCTTATCTGAGAGAGAAGAGCAGGGGGAAAGGAAAGACACTCAGGAAGTAGGAATAGATGTAAGGGTGACTTAGAAAGGAAGTGAAGGGGGACTGGCAGCAGTGCACTCAGTTAAGCAACATATGCAAGTATCTGTGTTTGAGCCCCTGCTCCCCACATGCAGGGAGGATGCTTCATGAGTAGTGAGGGAGGGATGAAGGAAGGAAGGAAAAAAGAAAGGAAGTAAAAGCAGGACCACTGAAAAATATGGGAAGAAAAAAAGATAATAGATATATAGTTATAGAATCAGGCCATATTGGTGACCTTGGGAGAACTACTGCAGTTTCCAACAGAAGGGATGGGACACAAAACTGGTGGTGGGAACCATATGGAATTATACCCATATATATATATATAGTTTCTTTATTGGGAGGATTAATGGTTTTCGGTCAAGAGTAAAATAGAGTAGTTTGTACATGTGTAACACTTTTCAACTTTCAACATAATTCAACTCCCTTTAGGTCCTCCTCTGTCATCATGTTCCAGAATCTGAACCCTCCCCACCCCCACCCCAACCACAGAGTCTTTTACTTTGGTGCAATACACCAACTCCTGTCCAAGTTCTGCTTGGAATTATACCCCTATTATCTTACAGTTTTGTAAATCAATAATAATTTTTTAAAAATGAATATCTAAAGAACTAAAACAGCTTGATTAATCACAGGGCAAGTCCATTGCACACAGCTTTCAGAACACAGACTTCTGAACAGCCACTCTCTGGGACAGGCACTGTCTGCTGTGTCAGCATTCTTCTACCTCTTTCTGCCCCACTCAGTACTTGGCATTAGTGTGGTAGCCAACGCCCAGCAAAAGGGCAACACAGAGGGCATAGGAAAGCTGCACCTAGTTGTTCAGTCTCACTAAGTCCTCTGGGTGCCCACTCAACATTTGTGCTTCCTCAATTCAAGAGCTTCCCACAAGAGCTTATATGAGTACTGAGCCACCAAGACAAGGGTGTCCACCATCAATAAGACCAAGAGCTGGAAAGTTTTGTCAAGAAAGAAAGAAATTTACCCTTTATCTCTGCTGAGAAGTAGAAGTCAGGCTTTTCAAATAAAAAAGGAGAAGAAGAAGAAGAGGAGGAGGAGGAGGAGGAGGAGGAGGAGGAGGAGGAGGAGGAGGAGGAGGAGGAGAAGGAGAAGGAAGAGAAAGGGGAAGGGGAAGGGGAAGGGGAAGGGGAAGGGGAAGGGGAAGGCCAACTTTGCTTAGGAGCACTTAGAAAAAAAGAGTGGAAGATCACAAACTTTGGCTACAGGACTATTGTAGTCTGTCGACAATAGACTACAGAGCCCATTGGGACAGAGTGGAACATTAAAAATGATTTGCCTCGCCAAGTGGTGATGAGTACAGCCCTCTACAGAGAGCTAAAGTCTGGAATTTGTATTTCTCCTTTACCTTCTTAATATCTGTGACAGGCAGACTCATCCAATTACTGACTGGAAAACCAACACCTCCATTTCACATCCCTAGTTCCATTTCCCAAGGTGTGAGGAAGCAGTGCATCTGCATCCTTCAGGCCCCACTTTTCCAACAGAGAAGGTGGGATTCTTGAAAGATAGGCAACTAATTAGGGCATCAGAAGGCTGCCTTTGCATAGCTGAAACCTGGGAGGATTTTTAAAAAATATTTTATTTTTTTTTTTGAGAGAGATTCAGAGAGAAAGAGAGGGAGAGACAGAGAAACACCAGAGCACTGCTCAGCTATGACTTATGGTGGAGGGGGGGGATGGGATTAAACCTGGGATTTAGGAGCCTCAGGCATGAGAGTCTGTTTGCATAGCCATTATGCTGTCTCCCTTGCTCCATTCCTTCAGTAATAAGAAGGACCACCAGAGGGGAAAGACCATAACGTTAATGTTGCAGTAAGAGCATTCAGTTCCTCCCCAAAATGTACCTGCCAAGTGAAAAACGAACGAATACTTTGTCCAGAACACATTGAAGAAAATCACTAAGTAAAAGTCAAAACCATAGTTTTGACTTTGTCGTTTTCAATTTGAACCACAGGAAGAATCAGACATTTCTTTCTGCAGGGAATTTCACAGGAACTGGAAAATTTCAAGCAACATCAGAACCAACGAAAATACAAAGAGCAGAGAGGTCTTAGGGATCATCTCCAGTCCTGCCACAGAGCACTGAGAAAGGTAATCCAGAGAGTGAGAGCCTGATGGCAGTCGGCTCCGTAGAAATATGCATCTGCTAACTCCAAGAATAATCCCTCAGTCTTTCTTCCATGCTAGCACAAACTTGGACATTGACTCCAAATGAAACCTACATGTGACTGAAAACGAAAAAGGAAAATAAACTGTTCCCCTGTGGCAGATGCTTGGAACACTGGCTTCTTTCTCAAAATTTCACAGCTCGTGTTCTGTATTAGATGGAAACCAAGAAGAGTCCTGTTTGCTCAGTTATGAATGCACATGTCTTAGGAATGCACTGTATGTCTGGTATTTTCCCTCAGCTCCCTTCCCCTGGTCCTCTTTTGGCCATATATGGAGCTGAGCTCTGATGCCTGGGTCACAGAACTCAAGCCTTGGGTATTAATGCAATCTGGTTTCTGAGTTGTTTGTCTTTACTGGAAATCCAATGAATCTATCTAGGAAATATTTACTAAAATGCAAAAGACAGGGAGAATTGATTCACACCCTGAACTTGGCAAAGGAGAAGATTTTTTTCATGCTCACCCAAAGGTATGATAACCAGATACTGAGGAGAAAGTGATAGCTTTAACAAATAAAGGGTGAGAGGGAGAGGGGGAGAGGGAGGGAGAGGGAGAGGGAGAGGCAGAGGCAGAGGGAGAGGCAGAGGCAGAGGGAGAGGCAGAGGGAGAGGGGGTGTGCATTTCAGTGAAATAGAAAGGAAGGCTGCTTTAACATATTAGTTAATAAAACAAAATTGACTGAAAAAGGAAGATACTGCTAACCGACCAATCAGAACACGTTTTAGGCATTCATCTTTCTTGAGAAGCCTTAGTTATTCTTCATGTAGTGTATGACTTGTAGAGTTTTGTAAATGACACTTCAGAAACAAAAATCTCTTTGGAAAAAAGGATAAACTGTAATTTTACTTCAACTTAAAAATAATTTATCAAATATCTATAATTACAAACAATAGTTTGGCAAGGAAATAAGCCAAGAAAATTCAAAAAACACATTGTGGGAGTCAGGCAGTAGCGCAGCGGGTTAAGTGCACATGGTGCGAAGCGAAGCGCAAGGACCAGCTAAGGATGCCGGTTCGAGTCCCAGCTCCCCACCTGCAGGGTAGTCGCTTCACAGGTGGTGAAGCAGGTCTGCAGGTGTCTATCTTTCTCTCCCCCTCTCTCCATTCCTCTCTGTCCTATCCAACAACAACAATAATAACTACAACAACAATTAAACAACAAGGGCAATAAAAGGAAAAATAAATAATTTAAAAAAAAAAACACATTGTAAAATTTGTAAAACTCAGAAGGACAGAATGACCCAAGCAGGAAAGGTTCATTATTTTGATAGAAGGAAAATCAAAGGGCCCTGGAATAGAAGTGATTTGTCCAGTGGTACAAAGAACTGTAGCATAAATTCACTGATTTCTATGTAGAGAACAAATATATATATCAAGACTGCATGAAGATATTAGGACCTCTGACAGCAGAGAAAGAAGGCACACCTAGTAACCTTTAGTGGTCTGTAGCACTCACTGCTTCATGTGCTTGCTCTATCAATCGCTTCAGCGTCAAGAGTACTCTTTCTGCAGCCTCACTGTGGACAAAAAATGGGCACATCCTATACTGAAAAGACCTCTGGGGGCACATAGTATTTATTAGAATCTGAGGCCCAACAATTCTACAAAGTTGAATCTTATGCAATTATCCTCTCAGTATCTCTAGCAATTTCTCTGCTTGCTGGATATCAGCATACCCATCTCACCAAGTAGGTACCAAAAAAGGGGAGGAGGCATATAGCAGCTTCTAATAAAGTGTCTACCTAGCAGTGTCTGACTTGTAAATAAGCACTGAATAAATAAGGGCTGTTAATAACACCTTCATTCATAATTGCTGCTAACAGGAGGATGATTGATTTAGTGCAGTGGTATGAGTCAGGAAGCCTAAGTTTCAGATCTTCAAGGTGAAATGTGGCCTGTGAGGATAGATACACGTTATTGGATCTTCTTGGTCCCAATGCTGCTATGATGGCCGAGTGTGAGACCTTATCTGGGAAAGTTTTACGAAACCATTTTGCAGTACACACGTTAAGTCACAATACAAAAGCCAGAAACTGTATTGCACCAAAGCAAATGACTCTGGGGAAGGAGGACAGTGAGCTGTGTGGAGGGAAAAGGACTCTGGGGCCTTGATACACACTGGTAGAGAGGAACCTAAGTTGGAAATGAGACCATTTTACAGACATCTATCATGGGGAGATGAGAAATTGTATCCATGTGCCAACCACTGTTCTATACGCCACTCTATACCCCCCTCAAGAAAATGATAAAAGAAAGACAGAAACTTCTTTGTAGAACAGGAGAGTCTCATATGAAACACGACTGCAGCAACCCACGAAGAATATACTGGGTTGTCAGAAAAGTCATGATGTCCTTTTCTATGTTTTCCTATCAAAATGTATTGTGACTTTTCCAACAGCCCAATATATCATTAGATGTAACTCGCATTTCCATTTCCTCAGATAAAGCAAACTCAGCACTTTAAAAAAAAATTTTTAATTCTTTAAAAATAGCTTGAATGCTTCTGAATGTCATTCTGTTCACTTGTGCTCCTCAGAATGAGGCTGTGGTGTAGGTCCAAAGACCCAACAATAGTGGCAAGAATTTCCTGGAACTGCCACTCACCCGCATGTCCAGACATATAAATTTAGGCACAGATTTAGAAGCCTGGAGGCCTAGGAGATGACTAGGCCCCTAAGAAAAAGCCCCTGAGTGAGCAACTTCAAAGGTCATCATATCGAATGTCAGATCTAATGTGAGGAAAGCAGTGGGTGTCATGTCCCCCACCGGACTCCTCTTACTCATCTGTAAAGAGGTTAGTTTCTCAGGTTTGAGAAGTGCACCCAGGGGCAGAAAGCATAAACACACTGGACCTGTGAACAACAGAGCTACCTACCAGTGGGGTCTTGAGTCACCCTCAATATGGTGGTTTTCAAAGTCCACAGAAGCTTAAAGGCCTAGGAAGAAAACTAGGCCTTGGCTGAAAAATCTACTCTATCTTCCACTGTTTCTCAACAAGATTACCATATAATTTCACTTAGTTATTTTAGATATTTGGGCTCAATATGATATTTCACAAGGGCTCAAAAATGCACATGCACAGGGGGCCGGGTGATAGCACATTGGGTTAAGCGCACATAGTATGAAGAGCAAGGACCCAGCACAAGGATCCTAGTTTGAGTCCCCCGCTCCCCACCTATAGGAGGGCCACTCCACAAGCAGTGAAGCAGGTCTGCAGGGAAAATTTATCTTTCTCTCCCCCTCTCTGTCTTCCCTTCCTCCTTCAGTTTCTCTCTGTCCTAGCCAATAAAAAATGAAGAAAATAGATTCCAGGAGCAGTGGGTTTTTTTTCCTCCACGGTTGGCACTGAGCCCCAGTGACAACCCTGGAGGGAAAAAAAAAAAAAAGACAAAAAGCTTTGAGTATGGTAAGACCCAAAGAAAGAGTCTACTACGCACCAAAGTAAAGGACTCTGGGGTAGGGAGGTGGGGGTTCAGGTCCTGGAACATGATGGCAGAAGAGGACCTAGAGGGGGGTTGAACTGTTATGTGGAAAACTGAGAAATGCAAACAGATGTAGATGGCATAATGGTTATGCAAAGAGACTCTTATTCCTGAGGCTCCAAAGTCTCAGGTTCGTGGTGAACTCACCTTCTTCACCCCATCTTGGATGGAGCTCAAAGATATCGTGCTAAGTGAGATAAGTCAGAAACAGAAGGATGAATATGGGATAATCTCAGTCATAGACAGAAGCTGAAAAACAAGATCAGAAGGGAAAACCCTAAGCAGAATTTGGACTGGAGTTGGTGTATTGCACCAAAGTAAAAGACTCTGGGGTGGGGGTGGGGGGGAGAATACAGGTCCCAAAAAAAATGATAAGAGGACCTAGTGGGAGTTGTATTGTTATATGGAAAACTGGCGAATGTTATGCATGTATAAACTATTGTATGTACTGTGGAATGTAAAACATTTAATTCCCCAATAAAGAAATTTAAAGAAATTAAATAAATAAATAAATAAATAAAAAGATGGGGGGGGTCAGGTCTTGAAACATGATGGCAGAGGACCTAGCAGGGATTGTATTGTTATGTGGAAATCTTATGCATGTACAAATTATTGTATATAACTGTTGACTGTAAACCATTAATCCTCCCATAAAGAAATTAAAAAAAAAAAAAAACTTCTATCGAATGCCATAAGTTAGTTTGTCCGTGAACCACTCTGGACTTTCTTTCTCGTTTGGTGGGGGAAGGGGGCTGGCAAAGAGATGGTCATCAACACTCCAGAGTCTTTTTCTTCCTTAGGGTGGGTGGTAGGGAAACACCAGGACACCAAATCTTCTCTCAGTGCTACACTACAGCCATGTGGAGCCCTACAAGGGGGCTCCAACCTGACACATGGGGGTTTCTGAGAGACCTGGGAAGGAGGCACTAAAGAGAAACAATCAGAGAAATTTCCAAAGAACACACACTGTGATTACAAAGGTCAGTCCCCCCTTGATCCCCCAAAGCAGGAGATCTCCAGAACACTTTGAGCCACAAGAAGTACAGGCTCATGAGAGCTAGAAGAAAAGGCAGATTGAAAATCCCTTTATCATCTCTCTGCCATACTCATCTTTGAGTCTTCACACACAATCCATTTGCCCTGGAGAAAACAGCTTCCTCCTTGGGGGTGGGAGCCCAGGAGAGAACAGAGGTAGACAGAGAAGGGTGTGGGCTTTTATTCTTTTTTTCTTCTGACAGCTCTCTATATACCAAATAGGGACAAGGGCTCCATACCAACCCCAGTCTGGGGAAAGCGCAGGAAAGACTTGCCAGTCAGCTTAGTAATAGCAATAAAAAGTGCTAAATATTGAGTCAAGGAATATTTCTGGAAGAGCTATTCAAATGGAATGCTTAGAGAGCCACCCGCATTGCAATGGCTTGATCCGTCTTCATCTTTCAGAGCACGCACAAGCCCGGGTTTAGGGTTTAAAATAAGGACTTCATGGCTCCAGAGCAGCCAGATAAATAAACAAATAGAGATCTCTCAGTGGCTTACTGAAGTGATGCCCACAGACATGGTTTCATGTCCACAGTAAGGACATAGTTTTATCTCCCTCTCTCTCCCTCTTCTTCTCCCTCCTCTCCCCCCCCCCCCCCTTCATATCTTCTCCTTCACCACTTTGTGTAATGAGCTTGTCTTGTATCCAAGGGAAGCAGGGAAGCGACTCAGTCTCCTGCATGGCCAATCCGTCTAAAAAACATATCATCTGTCTGTGCGGCACAAAGCCCAGTTGGAAGAAGCAAGTTCTGTGCGTTCAACTAGAAAACACTTCTTGTTCTCGCTGTCAAAATAATTCTGTATTAAACTTCTGGGAGATGTGACTAATGTGCTTGGAACCTTTTGGAGTGACTGGTTTATTTATTTTAGGGAGGGGGAGGAGTGTCACCACCGCTGCTGCCGCTGGGGGTGATGATCAAGAAGGAGGAGGAGGAAGAGACAAGGAGGGAGACAAGAATGGGAAACCTTGAAACACAGACACTGGGTCTGCATGGAGACTTCTCAGCAGCTTCAGGGAGCCAACACTGCCACGTTTTATTATCGGAAGCCTGGGAAGAGTGAAGCCAGGCAGGATGAGAGAAGACAAGACAGAAGACAGATGAAGAGAGGCACTGCCTGCTTCCCAGAGCTAAGGTTGCCTAGCAGTTCCTAAAAAGCCCAGGGGGGATTAAAAAGTCAAACTCGAAGCAGAACAGCAGACGCAAGTGATGCTACCACAGCTCTTCCCCAGACCTCTTAGAATACAATCAAAAAGCCACATCTACAGGGAGCTTTTGCTACAGATGTCTCTCCTCCTGGTACCTTCTAGACTCAGCCTGCCACCCCTAGTTTGCTCTGCTTATGCTCCTGTTTTTGCTGTCCTCTCCTGTTAAAGTTCTAGCTATCCCTCAAAGTCAAGAGCACCACCACCCTTTCCCCACCCCACCCCCACACACCCTAGTGTAGGCCTTCCCCAGGGGCAGGAAACAGAACACCTGGCTCTCCCACACTCACACCTCTCCTGGGTATCACTCCCCAGCTACCTCTAGGAACTCAGGAGTTGACAGCACACCCCACACTCCCTCCTCCTAAGGCAATCACCCTACTGAGGCCAGAGTATGCACATGGACATACACAAGCCCTGAGCCCAGTGCCAAGCAATGGAACACCTGGCTGAGTGAATATGTTACCATGCGCAAGGGTCTGGGTTCAAGTCCCTGCTCCTCACCTACAGAGGGGAAGCTTGTGAAGCAGTGAAGAAGTGCTATAGGTTTCTCCCTCTCTGTCTCCTCTCTCAGTCTCCCTCTATCATAACAAATGAAAGAGTGATAACAAGCTCTTCTGAGCCCTTGGCAGTCTGAGGTCTCCTTGGACTAAGTCAGTTGTCTCCATAGTAGATTGGGGGCCCCATATAGCAAGCTCCCCATCAATGCATGTCCACCATTGCAAGTGTGTGCCTTCCACAGCAAAGTAGCATGAGCAATGAACTTGAGAAGCATTAAAAAATAAATCAGCTGAAAAAAAAAAAAAACACCTTCAAAATAAAAAAAGATCAAGTATTTGTTTATGCTAAACTTCTATACTTCAGTCTCAAATCAGGTTATGCTGCTAAAAGTCTCCCTGGCAGCTTTGAGTCAGGAAAGTGGGTGGGAAGTTGGAAGAATAAATGAAGAGGGTAACAGGAGGAAGAAGCTTCAAGTGGGGGACAGATGAAGCGAGCCTGTAAAGAAATCTGAAATGCTATATCAACCTGACAAAGGACTACTGGTTGAATCTGCTTGTTTTGTGTGTGGCTTGGGTTTTCCCTGAAGCAACTTATTCAGAATATTTGTATATTGAGGGAAAAGAGTGAAGGGAGGGGGGAGTCCAGCAGCAGTTCAGTGGATTAAGCATACGTGGAGGCACAAAGCGCAAGGACCAGCATAAGGATCCCAGTTCCAGCCCCCTGCTCCCCACCTGCAGGGGAATCGCTTCACAGGCAGTGAAGCAGGTCTGCAGGTGTCTATCTTTCTCTCCACCTCTCTGTCTTTCCCTCCTCTCTCCATTTCTCTCTGTCCTATCCAACAACGACGATGACATCTACAACACTAATGGAAACAATAAGGACAACAAAAAGGAAATAAATAAATAAATAAATAAATAAATAAATAAATAAATGTCCTAAAAAAGAGGGAAGGTGGGAGGGAGATAATGAAAAAAAATGAAAGAAAAGAGTAAAAAAGGAGAGGCATTACATTTGTGCATATGGAGGTTGAGAATAGGGCTGAAAAGAATAATCAGAACAGTGACAAAAGAAATAGGTGTCCCTGTGTGGGCTGCTGATCATCTTTGGCAGGCCCTTTCTTTAAACTTTGTCTGCAGAGAATGATTTGGCATGAGAAACTTTAGAAAACAATTTTCACTTTCCTTCTCCAAGCCCCACCTCATTTTTAAAATGCAGCTTCAACCTCCTAAAGAAGGAAAGGAAAAGTGAGACCTAATTCACTTCTCATTTTCTACCACTTAAGGAAAAAACATCTCTTGGAGTGAATGCTTTCTGGTTCACAGACCAACTCACTCCCTCTACTTCATCAGCTCTCCCATCTTCTTCTTGCCTTTCTTCAACTAAATAGTGGTTATGTGCTCCCAGGCCCAGCCTCAACCTTCTTCCTGCTGAATATCAATCACTGGGGCCTGGGCCTGGCATACCTGGTTGACTGCTCACATTACTATGTGCAAAGACCCAGGTTCACTTCACAAGCAGAGAAGCTGGTCTGCAGGTCTCTCACTTTCTCTCTCCCTATCTTCCCCTCCCCTCTCAATTTCTCTCTGTTTTATGTAAAATAATAAATAAATAAATAAATAAATGTCCACAGGAGCAGTGGATTCATAGTGCAGGTACTGAGCCCCAGAGATAAACTTGAAGCCAAAAAGAAGAAGGAGAAGAATGAAAAAAATAAAAGAAAGTAAGAGAAGAGTAATACCCACAATATGGATCAGCCAATGTTGCTAATGCCCACATCCAGCAGAGAAGCAATTATAAAATCCAGACCTTCCACCCTCTGTACCTCATAAAAAATTTTGATCCATATTCCCAGGGGGATAAAGAATAGAGAAACTTCCCATGAGGGTATGGGATAAGGAACCCTGGTGGTAGGAACTGTATGTAGTTATATTCTTGTTATCTTACAACTGTGTTCATCATTATTAAATCAGTAATAAAAAAAAGATAAAAGATAGTAATACCCACAAAAATGGAACTTGCCATTATTTATTTCTTAAATAAAACATAAGAAGCAATACCAGTAAGTGCCCTATCCTCAGCATGCTAATATTCTAACAGAGGAACTGTAAGAATGTCTTCACAAAACACAAAGTGAAGCCAGCAAAAGACAGCACACTTGGATAATGTTCTGCTTTGCCATGCATAAGACCCAGGTTCAAGCCTGGCCCTAGCACAGTGGAGGATGCTTCAGTGCTGTAGTTTCTCCTCTCTCTCCCTCTCTCTCTCTCCCTCCCTTCCTCTCCCCTTCCATCCCTCTCTTCCTCTCCCTCCCTCCCTCCCTGTTCTCTACCCCTCTCTGTGTGAAAAAAGCCCCAGTTACCGCCCCCCCTCACACACACACACAAAAAAAATAGTGACACATCAATGGTTATATGTCACAAGAGAGGCCCATGTGACGTCCTCCCCCTTGCTGGAGGAAGCATGGAAGTCTTTCTAAAGCACACAGCAAACCCAGTATAAAATTTTGCAAAAGGATGAATAAATGATCATGTGAAAAAGTGAAGAAAACTACTGGAGTGGAGAAACAAGTGGTATCTGAGCCAGGCCTTAAGAGGTTGAGTAAGATTTGGATAAGCAGAAAAGAACGAGTCAACAGTTCATATCAGGAACAGTTCAAAGGTGAATGTCATAGCTGCAGTGAGAGGACTGTCTCAGGAATGGCCTGAGGTCTAGAGCAGTGGATGATGATGCAGGCCTGGTGAGCCTTCAGTGCTCAGTGGTGGCATCCTCATAGCAGCCCAGCTGCCACTCCATGCGGGAAACTTCTGCAGCCTAGGGAGGATGCATAACCAGTACTCCAGAAGTACTAGTTAGAGGTGGAGCAGGCCAACTGCAGAATCTGGCTGTTTAATGCTCCTTGAAGATGTCTCCTGCTTAGATCAATATCTGTAAACGCAGATCACAGGGCGCCTTAAATGCCAGATAGAGGAACCCCGGCTTTATACTATACCCAAAAGGCAACAACCGTAGGTATAAAGAGCTTTAAAAAAAAGGGGGGGTCACATTTAGAGAGTGAATCGGGCCCCCATCACACTGAAGGAAGCTTTGGTGTTGTGAATCATTTGCATTTGTGTATAAGACTTACTGGGGTTTCAAAAATGAATTAGAGAAAAAGAGATAAATCAACCCCAACCTCGAAATCTCTTAACAGTCCTGTGCTCATAAAACGCTGTTTCATTCTTATGTGCACAGTCCAATGGGAATGTGATTTTCTGTTTTTGTTTCTGGGGGGGGGGGGGTTTGTTCTGTTTCTTTGCCTTGAACACTCAGACCCTGTGTATGGAATGGCCTGTTCCCTTCTGGTTTCCAGATTCTGTGGGCCTGCCAGGGAGGGGACATTAGTGCAGCGGTCTGTGTAAATCCAACTCTAGCTAGAGCACTCTGTTCTGCATCACAAAAAAAGCTCAACTAAATTTCACAGGGGAAATGCACGCTCTTTATCACTAATGTGTTGTTTCTCCTTCTCCCTCTTTACCACTGGTGTCTACACCTAGAGATGGGAGTCACTCATATGTAGAAAATAGCACTAGGAACAGACAGGGTTCAGGCGACCTGGGTGTGAGGGTCAGTGGCCACTTTTTTTGTTTCACTATGATCTTGGACATGGACTTGGACTCAATTTTTCTATCTGTAAAAAGAGAGGTTGGTTCTCAACCAGAGTGCCGTGTGTGTGTGTGTGTGTGTGTGTGTGTGTGTGTGTGTGTGTGTGTGTGTGTGTGAGAAAGAGAGAGAGAGAACCACAGGAAGAGGAGTGGGGGGGTCAAAAGTGCACATGCCTCAGTAGGAATATATATGGGCCTTTGTTCAGATAGATGGGGTAAACAGTCAATAATATTTGTATACTTTCCTCATGTTTGGGGGCCACTCTCTGCCCTAATCCAGCCCTTTTCTCAACTTTGACACTATCTTCCCAGACAATATTTTTAGTCCACCTGAATGTTAATTATCAGGCTCAGGCAAAAATTACTGAAGTCGGGAGTCGGGCTGTAGCGCAGCAGGCTAAGCGCAGGTGGCGCAAAGCACAAGGACCGGCATAAGGATCCCGGTTCGAACCCCGGCTCCCCACCTGCAGGGGAGTCGCTTCACAGGTGGTGAAGCAGGTCTGCAGGTGTCTATCTTTCTCTCCTCTCTGTCTTCCCCTCCTCTCTCCATTTCTCTTTGTCCTATCCAACAACGGCAACAACAATAATAACTACAACAATAAAACAACAAGGGCAACAAAAGGGAATAAATAAATAAAATAAATATTAAAAAAAATTACTGAAGTCATGGGCCATATGAAACACACCTAAAATAGACTTTTTAGCTTCTTCCCACATGAAGACCCCTAAATTCATCTGCTCTATTCCTACCTTTGGGTATCTCATTACTAAGCAATTTGTCCTGCATGTCCAGCAAAGCAAAAACTACAGAAACCAGACCTTCTACCTTCTGCACCCTAAAAAGAATTTTGGTCCATATCCCCATAAAGTAGGATAAAGAATAGGGAAGCTTCCAGTGAAGGGGGCAGGCAGGATGTGGAACTCTGGTGGTGGGAACTGAACCTCTGTTATTTTACAATCTTGTTAATCTTTATTAAATCACTAATAAAAAGAAAAAATGCACATGCGTTTTGGTTAACAGTACAGTTTTCAAATTTAAAATTCTTTATAAGTATTATCTAAAGTAGAGCTGAGAACAAGGTTATGGAGAGCAATCTCAGGTTAAAAACAAAACTAGAGTCACAGAGAAAAACAAACTTTTTTTGTTGGCTATGCAAAAGACTCTCACGCCTGAGGCTCTGAAGTTCCAGGTTCACTTTCCAGTACAGATCTAAACCAGAACTGAACAGTGCTCTGGTGTGAAAGTATTTGTTCCTCAGCAACACATATGCCAGAGAGATGTCCTACTTCTCTCTGGTTCTTCCTATGTATCAATCATATATCTCTTTAATTAACAAATAAGTAAATCATTTTTCTTTTTTTTTTTTTTTTTGCCTCCAGGGTTATTGCTGGGGCTTGGTGACTAAATTATGAATCCACTGCTCCCAGAAGTCATTTTTTCACTTTTGTTGCCCTTGTTGTTTATCATTGTTATTGCTGTCATTGTTGCTGGATAGGATAGAGAGAAATAGAGAGAGGAAGGGAAGACAGAGTGCGGAAAGATAGACACCTGCAGACCTGCTTCACCGTTCGTGAAGCAACCCCTGCAGGTGGGGAGCTGGGGGCTCTAACCAGGATCCTTATGCTGGTCAGTGTGCTTTGCGCCATGTGCGCCTAACCTGCTGCACTACTGCCTGCCCTGTATAAATCATTTTTCGAAGGGAAGAAGGAAAAAAATAAATAACCACCAAGAACCAAGTGGTATGGGACTAAGCCCCAGTGGTAAACTTGGGGGCAATAACAAGCAAAAAATATGGTTTAAGAGTCTAAAAAATCTAAATTTATTGATGAACAATTTTTTCAAGCTATGTTAGTGAAAAGGCACATTGTAGAAAAGCCTGCAGATGTTTTTATAATCGTAAATGAAGCTATTCAAGTAAATAATAGAGAGAGAGAGATAAAGAGACTTTGAAAGGTGTTCTCAGATATCACTGAAAAAGGCATTGGGAAAATGTTTTGTATTCAGTTCTTCATATTTTTTTCTGCATTGTTC